>NC_044499.1:12141263-12171263 GCF_902362185.1 Chanos chanos
TACAGTTTGCTTCCGGTGAAATCGATTTTGCAAGTGCCAAACATGAATTTCAGTTGACCCTGTGGCCACTTCTGAAATCTAATTTGAAATGTCCTCCATGTAGTTGACATTGTGTGACAAGTAAATCATCATGAAAATTGAACTTTGAATGTTACTCAACCTCCTCCCAAAAAATGAAATGCCTCTCACAGAATAGAAAAAAAAAACAAAAAACAGAAGACCGAATAGATAAAATGGAGTACAAATAATTAATAGTGTTTCATAAACTCTGACAGTTTGCAGAGACTGAGAGCTTTGCATAAACAAATATTTGAATTATCGCATGCAGACATCCATGTCCCCAGGTAATCTTCGCTGAGGTTGTGAAGGAATCTCTCCCGTGTCTAGAACAGACTGTTGCCGCAAGTCAATTCGAAACCTCTCGGGAAATCAAAGCAAAGTAAGGAAGCAAGGGAGAGACAGACACACACAGAGAGAGAGAGAGAGAGAGAGAGAGAGAGAGAGAGAGAAGGATGAAAAGGATGGTGAGAGAGGAAGAGGGAGAGGGAGAAGAGAGCAAGGTGCAAATAAACAAACAAACAAAAAAGAAAAAAAAAAAAACAGAGAATTTCAGGGAAGGAGGCTTCAGTGTCTAGTCTCTGACAAGCAGCAGAGTGATTATGCAGGCCTCGTAGCTCAGATGCAATCAAGTCCCCATAAACAACGTGATCATTCAATTGCTCTAAATGCTGCAGCCCATTTGCAAGCAGTTACTGAGAACATCCCCAAACACTCCCCTTTTTTTTTTTTTTTCTTCTCCCGGAGATGGTTTGTAATTGAAAAGAGCTCCTTGAATTCACAAACAATGCGGCTCTAGAACATTTCGATCGGCATTAATTTCATTTCCCTGTCGTGAGTGAGAACTCGGGGAACTCTGAAAAACGTGCTGACCGCTGTCGGTTGGCAATATGTGTCTTCTGCAGACAGGAACATTGGCCGGCATTTTTAATCAGGTGCGTTTAAGGTTAGACCTGGGGCAAATCAATCTCACTGCCTGACAATTGTAATTTGTCTAATTGTTTAACGTCAATGAATGTCATTTCTGACCTCAAACGGTGGTCAGAAATGTATTTTACAGGCTATAATCTGTACCGAAGGCAATAATAGCAAACCATAGTTTTGTTAACTTCTGCCTCTAAAGATAGTTTCTCCAGCGTACTGGAAGGGTGGAAAACCAATGAATAAAAACAAGAGCTAAATGTGCATGTTTATTTGCATCTCACTATGGTTTTATATTTGTTAGAAGACCTTTATAATGTTTCAATGCAAAATTCACTCTCAGACCTGAAACTCAAAGCATAAAAATTGTCTTTTCATTTCCCCACAAAAAATAAATTGACAAAGGAGGCTTGTTGCGGGACAAAAGTTCACTGGAATAGCGCTTTAATCATCATCTAAGAGTTTTTCAGCAAGAGTGACTGGAAAAAAAAAACATATCCCTCTTATTGGAGTAATTCTTGAATCCAACTATCAAGCTACAGAAATCACAGGTCAACTCAGTCAACAGAGCACAGCCTGAGAATACCAAGCACCTGACCAAGTGCAGAATCTTAGGACCCAAGAAATGTTTAGTTGTTCTGTGCGGTCTCCCCGTAGTGCACCCCCAACCTCGTCAGTTCGTTCTTACTTCACGTCCAATCTCTATCTCTCATTTAGCAATTTTGCACATCCAAAAAGTGTTGATGAAGACCCAGTGGTCAAAGAGGCCTCGAAAAGTGCCATTCTTATACAGATTCATCTTCTCGTTTCCAGATGTAAGGTCAGAGTCTGGATTTAAAGATTTGACTTGGTACATCTGTTTTAGCAGTCTTCTCTCACTGATCTATTAGTGTCCCAAACAAACATGTTATGTCCTGTATTTGAAAAAAAAAATCCTTTGAGTGGTGTGAAACAAAAGAAATGTTTTGGATACAGCTTGTGTTGCTGATTATCTATGCAAAGATGCTTGGCGTAAGAAATTTCCAGATGACCGTGGAACATGCGCGTAAGCTATTTAGGTGTTTCGCTGAAACCCTTTTGTTTACCGTGCCTCATTCCACCACCATGACTTAAAGTTCAACTGCCGTGCCAGGTTCTACTTTGGAAGGAATTCGTTGAAGTGGCATGTCGATCATCTGTTTATATTAAATGATTTCATACCCGTGTGGTGCGACTAGCAGAACTAAATGGTCCGACAGTTTAAAGGTCAGATATGACACACACTCTGTGATGTGACAGTACGGTGTGAAGCTCTGTTTTTAGCGGCACTCGAAGTGAGTAAAACAATCAAAATCTGTTTGCTTCACAAGATCCCTGACATCTATGAATTGCTCTGTTATCACTTGTACCTTATAATGAGGCAATTACATAAGTATTGTCAATCACACATAACTGTTACAAACACAGAATGGTTCATGACTACTGAAAAGCAGATAGACAAAAGAAGGATGGAAAAGTGGAAAGGTACCAGGATGGAGAGGTTCCTACATAGTTCCTCATTTCTATTGACATTCTACACTGGTGTGCTATCTACAGAGGTCTTCAGATCTACTTTGTCAATCTATAGTGTATGCTGTATACATTAGTATCTCCTCAGAGCACTTTCAATGAAATTATACCATACTTTGAATCAAACATATTTGAATGATGTAATAATTCTCTCTCTCTCTCTCTCTCTCTCTCTCTCTCTCTCTCTGTCTATCTATCTCTCTGTCTCTCAGATAGATAGATAGATAGATAGATAGATAGATAGATAGATAGATAGATAGATAGATAGAGAGATAGACGGGCATAGATATCCACATTAATAATTCCTATATGTGCATTATTTTGGGTGAGTCACCTGATAGCAGAGGCAAACAGGTGTCCTTATAATCATATTCAAACAAATGTCAACACTTTCATGGGCACAAAAAAAGAAAGAAGACAAATCCTCTTGGGAAAATGCATTTTCATTAGCATGTGTTATTTGTCTGACAGCGTAAGTGTGGAAAAAAAAAAAAAAGCAAAAAAAAAAAAAAAACAACAAAGAGAGGAATTTAAGAACACCTGCGAAGGCATCAACAGATCAGGTCGAAACTACAGCCAAGTGTAATTAAAATAGTTAAATCTACAAATATGCTAAAACCTTTGATGCGCAGCCTGGCTGAACATTTTGACCTTCCATGTCAATATGAAAGTGGTCTGAAAAACCCAGTAGATGAAGAGAGGAAAGATACTCTCTTTTAAGAGTTTGCTTGTTATACTCTCCTTTGCTGTGAAACATCTGTGTGTGGTAGAGAAAAGCTGGTCGTGTCCCCGTTGAAATACGACCCTCTTTCAATTTGCATTTTTATTGACGCTCCAAATTGTTTTGCTTCCCTAAATCAGTCTTTGTCTTTCCAGAAGAAAGCTTTTTTTTTTCTTTTCCATTCAGTGTCCGCATGGCTCTACACCCACACTGTAGCATATGCATACACCATTAAGTTTTGGTGAATAAAACATTCTCCATTCTACACAATGGACAAGAATAGAAGGTGTGGGTGACATGAGGAGATTTAGTGGGCTGTGTAGATTACTCCCATTTTTTGTCTATAGGCACACATAGAAACACACACATACACACACACACACACACACGTGCACACATGCACACATGTACACGTACACACACACACACACACACACACACACACACACACACACACACACACACACATGTGCACAAAATATCTACTGACAGTTGCTTTCCACCAGGTAAATCAAGTCATTCAATTAACAGTTAACCTTGAGGGAACTCAGTGACTGGAAATTACTACACTGTGTGTCTGGCACTGGGAGAGGATGTCATTATTCTGACGACACTGCAAGCATAGCCATCGTGCTTTGGCAAAGGTAGACTGCTCAAGGAGCAAATATCATTCTAGTCAACACAAGACAAGTTAAATCCCATTGTCTATGTACTTACGTATTTGGCTGGATATATTACTGACTGTACAAACACACACAAGGTCACGAAACAGAGATGTATGCAAATCTTTCACTAAAACTGTATGGAAACAAAAGCATATATCAGAATATCTAGATGCCAGTAAATCCATGTGACATTTGATTTTCTAACATGCTCCTCTTTAGAGCACAGAAAGCTTTCTTTGGATGTAACAAGAATATTGTCAATGTCATCTTGGGTATGCATAGTAACCATACTGAGTAATCCAGATAGAATAACATAGATTAAAAACAAATGACTGGCATCCTTTCTCATGCTAATCAGTCTTGCAAACAAGGAAAACAAGGAAAAAATATATAATAATAGAGGAACAGCAGACTAAGTTCGCTCACAGAAATAGAAAGACTCACAACTGGACAGGCACCAAAAGCAACAACACAACTCAAAAGTAGTCACAGAGGTAAATGTGCACCTCTTTAACCCACATCCAGATGGGTTTACATGTGAACTGTTAAATTACGGTGGAAGATTTCCCATCTCGTGAAAGTTAGTGGGTTTGATGATTGGCCCGAATGGATAGTAAAATAGCACTCAAAGAATATGAGATCATTTTAAGTGAGGAGGCACAGCTGATGGTGCAAACATTCTTCCCTAAAGGTGCTCCCATGATCCGAGATCATAACATCCCCCATAAACACTGCTAAACCGGATAAAGTCGACGGTTTTCCATGGCTCCCCAATATCCAGATGTAAACATCGCTGAATTTATTACAGGAAGCTCAAAAACTTGAATAACAACATTAATAGAAGGTCTGAAGCTTTTCTGAGGGCAAAGTGTGGCCTAACCCCCTCTTAGCTACCAGCTGTGGTATTTCTATTATTTCATTCATTCCCTCAACATCTATATTATAGATGAATTTGCTCAAAAGATCATTGTCATCACACTTGAAAAGAACAGAAAACAGCGACACTTTGCTGTTTCCTCTGATTACTCTAATGTCTGCTTTCGACTGTCTTCGTTCCCGTTTCAAATCCTTCATCACAACTGAACTTGTTACTTTCCTTCAATCCATCTGTTTCATCTGCAAAAAAAAAAAAAAAAAGGAGAGAGTCAGTGCCCTGGCCCTCAGGCCTGCTGAGGTAAAATGGAGTCATCCGTCAATCTGAAAAGGTCATTGGCTGTGGCACAGTGACAGCGCCTTTCCAGATAATCCATTAATCTCCAAATTCAAATTGTCATTCTTCATCCTTATTACAGCGGGGTCCCGTTACGAGTCCGCCGTCGACCTTCTTCATTTTCATAACCGAGCCCTGATTATGAGTGGAGAGGAGCAAGGGGGATTATCCACCGACAGAAAAAAAAAAAAAAAGATGAGTGAAATGAGGGGACTGAGAGATGGGGGGTGGGGGGGGGGGGGGGAGGGTGGAAGCGAGGTGGGGTGGAGGCGGAGGGAAGGGGGGGGGTGAGAAAATTGGACATCCTCGTGTGATTTGCAGTGTCCAGGACTGTCAAAGGCATCCTAAAAAAATGAAGTGACAGTAGTGAATCTGTAAACTACACTAATACACAGTAAACTACACAAATACACTTTCATACTGTTGATCAGAAGGACGATAGCACAGAATAAATTGGTACCTGGTTTGGTACAAGCTACATTAAACTGATGCTGGCGTGTAGCTGAGAGTATGCAGACATGTGTGTTGATCTGACACTCTGAACATCATGTCTGAACACACCATTTGCAGAAAATGTACACACATGCACACACACACACTCTTCCCTCAAACACATACATGAACACACACTGAATGACTCTTGTTGGATGGTAAAACAGTCCAATAATAATAATAATAATTATAATAATACATACATACATACATACATACATACGTACATAAAAAAATCAGTTGGTGATGTGGTTTCTGGGAGAATAAAAGCTTATATGTATGCCTCTTCCACTTCATGTAAAATAACCATCATTTGCCCACTCATTCAAACATCTCAACGCAGAAAGCTTAACTGACAGTCTGTTACCTGGTGGTTAGAGGGGAAAGAACCCAAACTTCTCTCCACCAAAACAAGTACCACTGGGATTCAGTCCAATGACAGGTTAGCCAAAGACTATCATCAGGGTCTAGAAAATATTGCTTTTGGTTCTTTGTAAGCACATCCCATTTTTCCAGATATAATGTTCACATTTTTCTAATCATTAAAAAAAAATCCAGTAATGATGATTTGAATATAAATCTGGCAGCTTTAAAGGGAAGTTCTGTCTGTGCAGATGAAAGCTAAACTACGTGAAACGCAGAGTTCATTGGGTTGCAGCGTGAGGAAGAGCTCACTTGCAAACAAAATGCAGTGCCACTCAAACGCTCAGCACATTATAAAACCACAGACAGTACATTCGCCCCCGAAATCCACCCCCCCCCCCCAAAAAAAAGTCTAACTGAACAGGGGATTAACGCACAAAGGCTTTATGCAAGCTGTTTTTCCATACCAACACACAATCGGCTCAGGTCCTGGTCTTGTTGTCTTTAGGGATGACAGCCTAACCCAGTGGAAGTCAACGACCCAAAAGAGCGGCGGTGAAGGGGAGGCGGAATAGGGGGTATACCAGGGGAGTAGAGAAGACAAGTCATCCAGGTCTAATGGTTGAATGAATGGACAGAATGGAGTGGTGGGGGTGAGAAGACAATAGGATGAGAAAGCACAGCCTGCACCATCTGCAAAAAAATGAGAGAGAGAGAGAGAGAGAGAGAGAGAGAGAGAGAGAGGGGGAATGCATTAGGCAGAACGCTGCACCGTCTGGTAGGCAATTACCGTGCATGTGTTTGTCTTCTCAGGTTAGATCTCAGACATGGGAGAGAATGCAAGTTTTTGACAGCTACATGTGCGGTGAGGAGAGAGGCATTGTGCAGAGACCAGATTGTGCCGCTCTCTCTTAAGCAACTCCTCAGTGCTCAGCACTAACATACCTCTGTCCTAAAAATAGAAAACTATGGAGTTTTATTTCGATAACCATTTTCACTTTTGTTAAGTTTATAACAAAATATACGTATTTGTCATTTGGAGCTGCGGTGTACAACCTATAGCTCCATTTTCTTCAGCTGGTGGGGGAAAAAAAACGAACTGACATCTGACATCAATGTCATCTAAATCTGTACAGGAAAAAAAAAATTAGACCAATTACAGAGTGACAAAGACACAATGAAAACAAAGCTAAAAATACACTGGTTCTGGCAAAGGGAAATTCCTCACAGAAGAAATAGCACAAAACATAAAAACAGTCTTCATTGTGCATCCATCTAGAGTCACTTTAGAGGGACTTTAGAGATTTTTTACAGTTGAATAAATGAGCATGGAAACTAAGAGACCCGAACACCGATGGCTGTTCACTCACAAACACTCATAGTCCAGTTCCACAAACACTCATAGTCCAGTCCCACAAATACTCATAGTCCAGTCCCACAAATACTCATAGTCCAGTCCCACAAACACTCATAGTCCAGTCCCACAAATACTCATAGTCCAGTTCCACAAACACTCATTGTCCAGTCCCACAAATACTCATAGCCCAGTCCCACAAATACTCATAGTCCAGTCCAACAAACACTCATAGTCCAGTCACACAAATACTCATAGTCCAGTCCCACAAACACTCATAGTCCAGTCCCACAAACACTCATAGTCCAGTCCCACAAGCACTCATAGTCCAGTCCCACAAACACTCATAGTTCAGTCCCACAAATACTCATAGTCCAGTCCCACAAGCACTCATAGTCCAGTCCAACAAACACTCATAGTCCAGTCCCACAAACACTCATAGTCCAGTCCCACAAACACTCATAGTCCAGTCCCACAAACACTCATAGTGCAGTCCCACAAACACAGCTAGAAGGTTGCTCTCTTCAAGGAGTACGGAGTACAGAGAGATCGTGGCCTCACTGTAACATGCTCAGTGCTTTTCTCCACAAAGTTCTTCAAAGGAGAAATCAAAAAAAAAAAAAAGACCTCAGAGGTGCTGTACGTACTCACATCCAGGAGGGGTTACAAACCCGTGAACATCCAGCAACACATCCCTAGATCGCATAAGATTAAAGCCAAACCCCGTGGTTTCAGATGTTGGAGGGAGAAAAAGACGAACAAGTCAGTCCGTATAACAGCAGACGACTGATCTACGACCAGCAGTGTATGAGGCTGACTTCAAGCTCAAGCTGTCTAAAAAAGAGCGGAAAATAAAAGAGAGAACAGGTAACGTGTAGAGCAGAGCTACGCAGGGCTGCCGGCTAAAAGTCAGAGAAGTAAGACAACAGCTGTTAAGCAGTACAGGACATGGACTAATACGAATCTACCTGCCCCTCAGCATCTATCGAGCGGAGCAGAAGCAGACAAATAGATTGTCCCTCCGCTGATGTTTTTAGTGTTCTTGTGTAGTCAACACACATCCAGCTTCAGACAGAGAATTTAAACAAAGACAAAAGCCCTCTTTCCAGTTAAGATTCAAGAAGCATAGCCAAAGCAATCTTTGTCCCTCGACAAGATGCCAATCTAAAGTTGCACTCTGGCTCTGTGTTTTAATAGCGTTTTTTGATGGCAGTCTATTTTGGGCCTCGGTCCTGGGAGTATTAAATGTTCTCACTGGGAAAAGTCTTTCATTTTCATATCGTTAATCTCATAATTTGCACCCCAATGTGTCTTCAAAGCAGTTCTGTCACTGATATACAAAAAGTGGGCAGTGCAAAGTGAGATAAGAGAGTTGAAAGTACAAAGCGTTAGATTTGTCTATTATTTCAGTCTGGAGTGCCAGTCAGTGAGAAATACAGCTCTTCTAACTTTTGTGATCTGAAAAGTCTTTTTAAAAAAAAATGATGGTCCATACAAATAGGGACATTCATCACTAAGAATGAGAGTCAACCCAACAGACTTCTCTCTGAAAGTCCAGGGTTAGTGACTGGAACAGAGCCACTCTGTTACACTGCAGCTTACAAGCAAAGCAGCTAAATTTGATCAAAGACTGTTTTACTCTCTTTCTCTCTCTCTCTCTCTCTCTCTCTCTCTCTCACACACACACACACACACACACGCAGCACACACGCATTTTCACCGTTCATTCTCTCAGACTCACTTACATATGGTTGGCATTACTCTGGTGTTTAAGCCTGTGAAACCTGTTTGCAATTTGGCAAGTTTTATCTGAACCCAAACATTTACACAATCCACTCAAAATGGATTTTCATCCATCACTCTCATTCAATCTATTAAACTGTTGTTATGCTGGTGTCAGCCTGAGCAGCTAAATCTGGATTAACTATACCTCACACAGTGTACAGCGTAGCAAAGGCAATAATCTGCACAGATGGTTTTCGGCACTTTACTGTGATGCTGTAATCTCTATCATGTCAGGCCTTTTATTTACCAATTTACATTCTCTTCATTGATTAATTCGAAGACATTTTATTTGAAAGTAAGAAAAAGAGAAAGTTCACATCATGCTTTCAGCTTCTTGCTACCTTTTCATGATTAAATATCTGTTTATGTGAGTTTGATTATTCTAATTGTTTATGGCAGATTAATGAATGTGTTTAAAACAAATAGATGAACTAATGGCATTTTGTCAGTGTTCAGCGATGTGTTTAACACTCGGAGATAAAAGTAGCGGAGGGAGCAGTTTAAGAAGAGGAAAGCCGTTTCGTCAAACCAGAGTTTACCCTGTTTTACATTTTGATCTCTGTCTCATCGAAAGTGAACACTGCAAGAGCACATCCTGCTGGTTGGGAGGTTTAGTGCATGGTTACTTAGTGATGGCTCACGCACACTGAAATACCTCTTTACCAGTCTGATAGCAAGAGAGTTATAGAGTCACTTTTACATCACACTGAGCGAGAAAAGCAAGTTCTCTCTAGAGGCATCACAATGGACCATGGTCTTGTTCCTGTTCTAACCTGACTGCATGCTTTTTTTTGTCTGTTGTTCATCAGAACTAAAATATGACATCATTTTCAAATAATAGACATATGATTGTGTCAGTTGACTCAATTATAAGCATGGTTTGCGTATATAGTGTTTTATGGTAATTGAATTTTAAGTAATACTCTATAGTTATTGGATATCAAAAGTTGCCTAACAGCACTCAGGTGTTCCATACATGTTTTTTAGAGACTTTTCTCCAAATGACTTAACATGAATCACAGCCATTCAGTTTTATTTCTTTATATATATATATATATATATATATATATATATATATATATATATATTTTTTTTTTTTTTTTTTTTTTTTTAACACTGTTTTAGATTTTAATGGCTTTATTTAATAATAGCCATGATTCCTGTAACCTTTGTTATCTAAAAGGTGCGTGTCCCCCTACGTCGCTGTACAAAGCCCAATCAACCCCCTTATGGGAGAACAATTAAAGCGAATAAAAGAGCAGGGTGTTAATTATCATACAAATTAGGAGGGAATTAATCAGGTTATTCTCCTTGCCTGCACCTTGCCTAGAATGACGCCCGTTTAGGCCTGGTGGCAAGGCCATTAATTGAAACACAGCATGGCACTAAGGACTTTTAAAAATACATTTAAACTGTCAACGTGACCTCTATTTGTTAACTCAGAACGCAGTAACGGGTCCTGAACGCACACACTACCTTTTTTTTTTTTACCTAAGGGAGTGAGAAAGAAAAGAACAGAACATCTTTTTGTTAATGGACAAAAAAAAAAAGGCAGACAAAAAAAAATGATAAATGTGAACTTATCCATCAGGACCGTATGGTCGTTTTGAATGTGAAAGAGCCAATATTGCGAATAGTTTTAGGTCAGAAGACGAATACAATACATTCAGAAATGCCCTTTGGAAGAAGCAGGGGGGCAAGGCACTTTAACCTTGCTAACAAAGCATCTTTCCATATCTCATTTCTACTGAAATAAAACATGACCTCATTATGAGCTGCCGGCCATACAGGATGTGATGACTAAGCCGGAAAAAAAGAGCCTTTGAAGGCCATGCAAGTGACACTATTTTATTACTTAATGAACATCACTGAGGACTAGGTTAATGACTTTAAAAAAAAAACTCAGGGGGTATCCTCGTGCACAATATATTGCATGGACACACGCATACTGAGAGAGAGAGAGAGAGAGAGAGAGAGAGAGAGGGAGAGAGAGAGAGAGGGGAGAGAGAGAGATCAGAGCAAAGACACTATGAAAGCCTCCCAGTGATGGTATGGTGGGTGAAGTTGCCTGTGAAATCTTACGGGATGATGAATGAGGCTGTCAAAGCAAGGCCTTTCGCAAGAACCAATAAAGACTTATAAAATTCTGAGGACCCTGGGACAGAATGAAAGATTTCCAGGTTGAAAACATGGCTTCCATCCTTATACCAACTGGCATAACAGAATTTGCCCTGAATCGTACATTTTACAGCTTAATTTTGACAGTTATCAAAATATGTGTCAAGATACCCTTGGAGGCATAGGGTATTATATATATTTGCTTATATAAGAATAAAGAACATGCCTATGCATGAATATGGTGATTGCTTTTAGCAGAAAAATGTATATAAGAGAAGAGAAGAGAAGAGAAGAGAAGAGAAGAGAAGAGAAGAGGAGAGGAGAGGAGAGGAGAGGAGAGGAGAGGAGAGGAGAAGAGAAGAGAAGAGAAGAGAAGAGAAGAGAAGAGAAGAGAAGAGAAGAGAAGAGAAGACCTCTGTTCTGACTCGAGCTATTGACCTTTTCCTTAAGCCGGGCCTGGCTGCAGTGCAGGCACTTCACAGCATAAACAATCAGGAGAGCTGCCATCACAACAAGTGACAGGTCGAGACGGGGATACGCCCTCTGGGCATTGCCTCATGAATGCCAAGCAGACTGGCACAGATGGTGCCCCCTCGGTCAGCGGAACCCTGCAGGACAGCTCGAGAGAGAGAGAGAGAGAGAGAGAGCGCCCAGAGACGTGGTAGAGGGAGCAAGGCTTGAAGAGCCAGAGGAACAGCAATGGGAAGCAGACTCCAGCAGAGGGATATCAGCCTCTGATCTCTCTGTGAACGCGAGGCCTGTTCTCAGGAGCCCCATCCCCCCCCCTCCCCCCTCTGGCCGCCTGACAACTTTCTCTATTGGCCAACACGCTCCCAAAAACTACACTCTGATGCTTCCAATTCCACACTGGTCACGGAGGAAGTGCGGCGAAGGTAGGGGTGTCATAGCCAAGGTTTCCGTCCAATTTGTCCGGAGTCTAGGGGTTTTTTTCCCTTTTTTTTTTTTTTTAGTTGATTTCATTTGTGCACTAGGGTATCGGAAACTCTGTTTTGTTTGCTTAGATCTCCTCTCATGTTTTATTCATTGTTATTGCTGCAAGCATCATGGGAAGGGCTGAGCATGTTATTCTATCGACAGAATGAGGCCCTGACTGTTTCTCACAGTGGTGATTGATAGAAAATACTTCCCTAGACCTCCTTTAGAACACAGTAAACATCTAAATGTCTTTACACGGTCATTACATGTGAAAACATAATGTGAAGAACTAAAAAAACACACATGAACATCAATAACATCCCTAGGTCTAATTACGACAGTGGACGATTTAGTGAGAAATACTTCACTGGGAGCCATTAACAATGCAAAACCAGAATGTATCAAGCTCCAATCACTCCAATTTTTAAATAATGAGCTTTTTGCTCACATAAATGTTTTGGAATGTGGATTTGGAAAAAAAAGATGCACCTTAGTCTAATTTTTCCCCATTTCTATTTGAATATGTTGCTTTCTTTAATGGCTTTTGCTGAAACTGTCTTTTGATCTGATCCTTTGATAAGTTTGCTGATTTTAAGTCTCACTGAAAATGCTCACTGGATGTTTTGCTCATGTTAGCACAAAATGACTTTGATAACAGAGAGGGAGGGAAGAGTTTTAATTAGTGTAACATTTTGTACATTGAATTGCTTTGGGAGGCATTGATGAGTAGTTTCATACTCACTCCTAATTTTGTATTCCATCAATGATGTTTAAAACTTAATTAACAGAAGATCAATTGTGTTTACACTGTAAAATGGTTCAGGCAGATTTTAATTAGTATATCCATACATTATTAATGACATTAGCGAGTTCTGAAATTAAAAATGACAAGAGCTGCTTTCAATTAAAACACGTCACTCAGAGAAAGGGAGTGACACTGGGACAGTCTGAACTTATCAAAGTGAATAGAATCAACCAGGAATTATAATTGCTTTTAAATGACTAAATGATCCAATAAGGATGTTTTACTTTGATTGAGATTAAATGACTATTTGAGTACTACTTAGTACAACAATTAAGCACTTAATTCAAGTGAGGCCACTTGCATACCTGTGACTCATTCATAAAGAGATGACAGTGTTTCTGATCCTTTTGTTACGCACTGAACATCAGGTACACTACAGGGCACACAACACAGCAGAGTGGGAATTCATACAGCTGTAGTTCTATATTAACTTCTGACTGGGTTTTTTAGCAAATGCATCACAATGAAATTTAAATTAAATATGCTGTGACAATACATGTGTCACTTTCTAATCCCAGAAAGCCACCCCCATGAGAATCAGTCAAACTTAATCTCACCAAAATAATCACAGTATGTATATGTTTACATGTTTGTATACGCATTTACATTTTGTAGAACAATCAGTTGAAGATTAATAGTATGCCTCTATCTGATAATGAGATCATATGAATTTTGCTGTTTGGTCTGAACTGCATCGTGTCGAATGAAATACTGTAAGCTTTATTTTGGCTCCAGCATATCTGAATGAACAGAAAGAGATAAAAGAGAAATGAGGAGAGAAAAACGATAAGAAAAACATTAAAATTTTCTGTTACTATAGTTACTGGGTGCTGAAGCAGGTTAAATGTATTTTTTCCTTTACTTATACAAAGGAAACTTCAAAGTTTTATGGTTTTATAACTGAATTAGAGAGTTGGTGAAAGAAGAAAACAGTTCCACACATGTGATAAAATGAATAATTCAATAGAGAATCAGTATATGAAAGCAGAGAATAAGAGCAACATGTATCTGTACAGGAATGTGTATTGTGCTAAACATTTAAGTCAGAATTTTTGACGGTAGGCATGCTCTTCTAGCCTGTGTTTCCAACTGCAGTCTGTAAAACATCAAATAAGTGCTTTGAAATCAGTTTGCATTTATCCTGTGTGAGTTGAGCGGGCTGATGAGTGGGAGGTAGTTTATCCTCAGTTGTCCCCTGTTCTTCCTCAGGTGCTCACGCACTCGCACGCAGTATCATTAATTCTCTCAGGAACTCAGTCCTCGTAGTCGGTGGCAACTGCAATTTACATAATTATCCAATCAACGTGTGCAGTTCTGACATCAAAATGACACACACGCGCACACACAAACACACACACATACACACACACAAGCACACATAAACATGCACATGCATAGAAACATAACTAGTTATAAACAGAGGTAATTCATATCAGCTTTAAGCATACACGTACGTCAATCGCCCAGTAACATGCCTGTTTTTTTGGTTTTGTTTTTGGGTGGGGTTTTTTTTGTTTTGTTTTTTTTTTTAATGGCGACTTGGTTTTAGGCTTCATTGATTGCATGTTTACCCTATGGGGTGTCATTGACATGGCTAATGTAGTCTTCAGCATATCTCTTAGGACCTCTGTCCAAGCAGCACACTCTTAATTGGTTTCCGTAGTGATGTGGCAGGCCAGTGATTATCGACCGGTCCAACAACCCTCACGACCACATTTTCTCACAAGGGTCTACTTATTGCATTGACTCATCAGGCACACATTGACTTTCTGATGAGCAATACTGCTGTTTCTTTATTACAGTATTAGATTTGTTCTCAGTTATTCTTGGCTTTACAAGGGTGTATAGCAAAGAGCACCAAATGCCCCATGTCAAGCCCAGGCAATGAACAGACCCAAATAGCACATTTTTCTCTTAGAGAGGAGTTAGGCTCAATTTAAAGATGAATTCATCAACTCAACTTCAAGTCAAGGACTGCAGTTTGAACTGGACTTTGAAGAAACATTCACATAAATGAATTTGTAATTGAACAGTAATTATAGGAGGCTGAACTGAATTTCAAGAAATCCAATGTAATTCTCACTTGTATAGAGTGAATACACTCTCAGCACAATTTGGCTGTTTTGAATGCTGAAGTAGAAGCTGAGAAACATGACATTTAAAGTATTTGAACACAGTTTCCAGATACAAATCCAAAAAGCGAGTAATTAACACATATTCAAATCCTTGAAGTTGCATCTTCACAAAATTTCAAAAACTTTTTATTGGAGTTTTATTTCCTTTTTATTCCAGGTCAAGTCCAGTTCCACATCCTTAAGGCTTATGTCAAGGTCATCTCTAATTTAAATTTCAAGTGCTGAACTGAAACTCTCAATTCATTTAAATTCTGACCCCCCAACCCCATTCTTAAGTAACATATTATGCATAACAGATTATGCCAAAAATAAATGAGAGTGTGTTTGTTTTTCATTCCATTCTTATGAAAAAATAACGGTGAGTCAATGTAATATTTTCCTTTTTATACAGAGTGTGCTTTTGTTTTTGTAATGTTTAAATGAAGTGCTTAAATTATTTTTCATTTCATTTCATGACAACTATACTGTTTTAATTTTTGTTTTTCATAATTGTTGGAACCTCAGCAATCGATGGCTATTATACACATGATGTGGGGGAAACATTAACATCATTAAATAAATTGCAGTTTATTTAACCTCTCAAACTATGTAGGAGGGAGAAATCATTCTATGAATGACAAATTCTATGGAGTTTGCGATTTTTTATTTTTCATCTATTTATTTTTTCTTGCAATTATTTGTTTCTGTCAATTGTGAAGCACTCACTGAGCAGCAAATATTGGTGGTGCCATATGCGTGATGATGATGATGATGATGATGATGATGATGATGACAATGATGATAACAACAACAATGATGATGATTGCTGTTGTTGTTGCTGTTGTTGTTGTTGCTGTTGTTGTTGTTGTTGTTGCTGCTGCTGCTGCTGCTGCTGTCACAAAAATCCTAGAGAATGCAGAAAAAGTACACTTACGAAGTATGAAAAGTTGCTAGGTAATACATTTTGATTATCTGAACAGGTATGCCAATCACCTCTAGCTTTTTGTCCCCTACAGTCAGCAAATTATTACCTATTTATACAGTATGAAAGAATAAGGGTAATAATATGAAAAGATTCTGTTGAAATCTTTCTCTCTTGAAGACGGACTTGGTCCTCCCTGGAGAGAACAGGGCAAATTACTGACCTTCCAATCTTGCTATGGCTTTCAGACGTGAAACAGAATCCCTCTCTGTGACATGTCCCGATACTGCATGTAGTAGTACCCAGTAATTAAGCCTCTATCATTGATTCAAGGGACATTTCAGCTGTAACAGAATGCACCATACAGCATTTTAATGCCACCGTTGTGGGATCCTGTTTCCCTTTGATAGGGAATGGAACTCAACCGTCTTGTACACATGGCCATTTAGAAATCAATCCCGAGTCTGCTGCTAATTCGTGGCATCAAAATCTCAGTGATTTTATTGGCCACGTGGAAAAAAAAAAAAACAGTTGGGTCCCAGCACTTTGAGCAGGACAGGAGCCGCAGACGATAAACAAGATAAACACGTATTGAACTTTTCAACAAAGAAATCGCAGCCAAAATTAGCAGAGACCGGACGATATTCCGGCCAGGGGAACCAAAGCCGTTTAGTTCAGGGACAAGGAACAATAGATCTTCCTCGTAACTGATACAAACGAGCAAACTCAGTACTGGAAGTAGACAAGGCACTCAGAATTTCAAATGCAGCTCTAATACGTGCTTAAAAAACATGAAATGCAATACGAGCCAATTACGGCAAATCAAACCCTTTCCTTCTCATAATGGTGGAGTACCAAAAAAAGAGAACCGATAGGCACAGTTTGAATTCTGATGTAGTAGAAACTACTCCATATGAATGAACTTTATTTAGGCTTCTAAATATAAAAGTACTCTCAAGTGATATAAATGTTATATAAAAGAGGCAGCAGAGACTTAAATACTATCGAAGGCTGGGTCTCTAAGTGATATCTTTCATAGTATCCATCGCCATTGGCCCATTCATGAGCAAAATCTTTTTTCTTTAGACTTTAAAGTCTAAACTCCATAGACTTTAAGTAGGCTAATGTTTATGGTGGACTAGAGGAACCATACAGATATTGCTAACACTCAGTTCCAACAGTTTTTATGAGATTTTGAACTGTCCAAACAACAAAAGTGATCCATTCGCGTATCAATTCAACGTGAGAAATTGATGAGAGGGCCCATAATGCTCAGAGAGTTCAAAACAGAGAACAGCAAACCTTTTAAAGGTATCCTTACTGCATGAGTGAAGTAGTTTTTAAAACCTAAAACTTGGGCTTTGAGAAGTTTTAAAGTATAAATCGTTCAGGGCAGTTTAAAGTTTTCAGTCATTTAAATGGCTCAGAGCATCAGTATATCACCACACGGCAGGTTTTTCTGCAGCACCCCACATACAACATGGCAACTTAAAACTCCTCTTAGTAATCAGCTAATCTAAATAAACACGCTACTTCATGTGAATAAGACACTTGACATTTAACTGTTTACAAAACCAGATGTCATATTCAGGCATTAGTGACAACAGATTCTTATTTTTCAACTTTATTCCTTCATACAAAATGCTTTTTTTTCCCTGTCCAAGTGCTGCCCATAGCTGGGGGTTAGCTGACTGATGAGTAATACAGAAAGCACTAGAACATTCTTCTGCAAAAACATGGCTGTGTCACTCAAAATTTAACAGACAGTTTAGAAGGTTTAAGCTACATATAAACAAAACCATGTTTGAATGTCTCCCATTCATATTATGGCTAGAGGCAATCAGAATAAACAAAGACAGCTCAAAGTCCCACAACACGCAATGCACAGATATGCCTTTGTAAGGAAAATGGAAGCTACTCATCAAGGATCAGAACATGGGCTAATTTGATGTTGGAATGAATGAATCAGTCAGCTTCTTGGAATCCAAGGATAAAAAAAACATGAGTCACTACAGACAGGAAATCTAGTCACATAAAAATAAATCATTTTTAATCATAAGAGAACAGTGTGGTGTATGGCAACACGTTGAAAAGGGAAGAGGCAGTGTAGTTTGACTAAAAGTCTGTATGAGATAAGATGTTTATTTGCACATGATCTAAACTTTCTCATTTGAATATTCTCTCCTTTTATCAGGTATGCAAGGTTAATATCATGGCGGAATGCAATATGGATCGGGCTCTCTTTCTTTCTTTCTTTCTTTCTTTCTTTCTTTCTTTCCCCAGGAGTGAACCCTCCCGGAGCTTGTCATTCTTAGACTGTGCAGTAGTCCAGTTATTTGCCTCTCTTCAGGCAGAGTGCAATCACTCTTATATGGGACTAGGGCAAATGTACTCTCCAGAGGTGGTATGTGATATCAATTATTTCTATTTGCAGTGAGTAACTGAGTAAGCTTTGAACTGTACAGTTGTACATGGACTGTTGAGTGAGCTTTTCTTATAGAACTGACATACAAGGGTGCTTCAGATATACCACCTTTTGACACTGTTGTGAAATATTGAGGTTATAACTGTTCTACCCCAATTCAGTTATAGTGTATTGTGTATGAAGATTGAGTGTAGAGTGACTAATACTGTATACAGAATCAGCCTGTGGGTTATTGTGTTTCAGTCCCTGATAAACTTCTGTAAACTTGTGTGTGTGTGTGTGTGTGTGTGTGTGTGTATATATATATATATATATATATTTTTTTTTTTTTTTTTTTTTCTGGCTTGGGGGGGGGGGGGGGGGGGGGGGTTAGGCACCTAAGTGGGAGATCCTCTATGAATCCTTAAAGGATTAGGACAAATGTACTCACATTTAGTAAGATCTGGATAGTTCAACAGTAACAATATTTCAAAGGCAGTAACAGCAGACTTGATCTCTGGCAAACCTATTGACAAACAGAATATTGCAACCTGCATCAATTGTAATAGAACACAACTGCTTTTTTTTTATGGTGGTGGTGACCTTGCACTTTCCTGTATGGTGGCATGGCATGAGATTGGGGACTTTAACAGTCTAGGAACTTTCTAGAATAATTATGTTACAATGCATGACCTCAAACGTAGCAAACCCAGGTCCCTTCAAACAGCATTTCTCGTCCCGGAGCCTATGAGCGTTAGCATGAGACAGAGATTTCTCTTGTTAAAGCGCTTTGAAGACTGATACATGTGAGAAGGAAAGGGGAAAAATCTATTTGTATTTGAAAATAGTTCTCTTTCTTCTGGGGCACTTAGCTAATTCCCTTTGATCGAGTGCCCGAGAGCGGCATGAGTCCTGGGATGGCTGGCATTGAGTGGCAATATTCAAGAGTTCACACTGTGTAGCCAATATGTTGGCAAGAGTCATGGACATATAATAATGCTATAGTGCATTTGTATTGCTTCCTATTGCATAGACAGCAATGCAAATGTATTCACACATCAGATGTGAAGGCTAGATTAAACAGCTGCTCAGAATGACTGCTGCGTAGCATAGTGATTTTCAGTGCCTGAAGACTATATTTGACAATATTGTCAATACAGCAGGCTACATCTGTTGGCTTCCACACAAGTGCTGTGGTATGATATGAAAGACACTGTTCACTTCACATATTTTGGTTCCGTGGGTCCATTTTTTTTTTTTTTATCTCAAAGGCATGAATAGTAAGCATGCCTGGTATGAGAGATTGTTGTTCCCAGCGAGGGAGAACAAGCCGTTAGCTGTTTCAAGGTCATTCAAAAGCCATGGGAATTTTGATGTGAAACTGCCCATTAAATGCAAATGCGGCCAACATATGTGAGTGATCTACAATGTAAACACGTACCTTTATGATCTTAATTCAGCTGTAAATGGAAAATGTGGCATAAAAAGCTATTTTCTCAATCCATGTGCAGTCAGGCTTGTTGAAAATGTAATTTATTTGTACATATCTGAGGTTAGTTTCCAGGACAAGAGAGCTGCTGAACAGCTCTTTCTGAGAAATTAAACTTATCAGTCGTTTTGGGATTTTTTTTTTCCTTTTGATTTACTGTGTCAAGAGTAGAGATATATAAACTCCTTCAAATCTCAGATTCCAGCTCTGTTCCCTTTACGGCACCAGTAAGCTCCAGACTCACTGATTAAATTAACAATTTTTTCCCATGCTAAAAGTTAATCCCTTCAGAAATCTTGAAACGCAAAATAAGCTTTTATGACCACTTCAGTTGCCACTTTATGATCCTCTGTATTCCAAATCTCTTGCTTTCACAATCGCAAAGGGGTTTGTGGTTGACAGATCTAGCCATCAGTGAACCGCTCTCTTGGCTTTAATTTTGCCATTACAACCTTCTGACACTCATTCAAACGGCACTTAGAAGCCATGCACTCAGAAGCTTGCCTCTGACTGAGAAGATACCATCTTCCAGTGTCTGCCACAAGGCTCAATGGACTTCTTTCTTTTTCATTCTTTCTTTCTTTCTTTCTTTCTTTCTTTCTTTCTTTCTTTCTTTCTTTGTCTCTTTCAAGTTTATTTTGAAACATCTCACTCTGAATTTTGTGCGGTAGTACTTTAAATGATGTATTATGTTTTATTTTCAGGCATTGACTTTAAAATCTCTTTTTGGCTGGAACTTGATAAAGGCTGTTCACTGGCTACAAAATGTTATTTGAAATGTTGCCAAGAAAAAGGGCAGACATTATGTCTTTCTGTTTTGTTTGTTTGTTTTTCAAAAGCATAAACTTTTGGCCTTTTCAGTGGCTATTCTCTAAAGTGCTCTTGAAAGAAAATAATTTCCGTTGCAAAACCATGTATTAAACATTCTTTGAAAACTTATCAAGCTGTGGGCTTATGACTGCCCAGATGTGTGGCATGAATTTTGTGACTGGGGTCTTAAGAGCGGTGACAAAAGCCGAAAGTCTGCCCTTATGTAAAGTCTGTCGGGTTTCTGTATGTCAGCAGAAAGTAACTCTAATTTACAGCCCTACTACAATGTCATAGCTGAATTTCTCTTCTCTCTCTCTCTCTCTCTCTCTCTCTCTCTGGTTTGTGTGATTTCTTAACACTTGAAGTCTACCACTTTAAAGAAGGAAAATTCTTAATGAACCCTGTTGACCTTATCAATCTCCTCTGCCTGGAGAATTACAAGACCGTCATTTAGATCTGAAGTGCTTTTTACTGCTTAGAGCCTTAAGTGGTAAATTTGCCTCCAAAGACTGTCCCCTCATGGTACTAGTTAACTAGGAATTTCAAAATCAAAAAGAATTACTGATCTCTTTGACCATGGGTTTGTTTGGAGCTCTTGAGCACCATTTTAAAGTTAAAGTGCTCTACAGGAATGCATTAGCAGCATTAGCAAATCGCAACCTGGGCTCATTTTTTCTGGTGCCGCAATTCTTCTTCTTGTTATCTTGTGTAAATGTGTAAATGTTGTAAGAGTATGTGCGACAGGATCTTAAATTACGTAAACATGAAAATGTTTCTCACCCTAAACATAAAATGCAATCTGCTAAGAGGGATATCAGTGGTGTGAAAATATATTTGCACATGTAAGCATTCAAGCAGTAACAGCAACATAACTTCATTCAGTAGGCAATTTGTAGGGGGATGAAGGGGGATGCCATCCCCCTTGTTAGCAAAATGACCAAAATGCATCCCCCTTGTTAACCAGCCATCCCCCTATATACTCTACAGAGTAGTGTCAGTGACCATTGGGCCATCCCTCCAGTTAAAAAATAACAAATCGCCTACTGACTTAATCACTAATCTACTCTTAATCACTAAGGTGATTACAGCAAAAAGAGGTATTGGCACAAAAACAAAGGTATCGTTTAGAGACGTTGTTAGACAAGAAAATTCTTAATTATTATTCTAAACTTGTGGTAATAAAATATGAAAAAAAAAAATTGTTCTTGGTATTGGATGAATCTTTTCACAAACATAAAAATTTCATACTAATTCAATGCAGACATATTAAAAACATCAGTTTCCCGTGATGAGGAGAGCATATTGCTGAGTAACATAAATAAAGAAGATAATGTACATACATACAGTTATGTGTAAATACTTATAGTTATGCGTAACCTCTATCCATACCAAAACAAAATGGCTAACTATATTAATTTCATTTTTCATTATAGACTGTTGTGGTTGACCGAAGCTTAATGCCTGACTGTTAAAGTACAAGTACATACAAGTACAAGTACTGTGAGTACATACTCATGCATACACACACACACACACACCAACAACATAGTACTTACACCAATAATAAATTTTATGTGAATAAGTATCATACTTGTCTTATCTATGGACACGGTTTCATGAAGACCAATAGTTGATAAGGACAATATTTTTAATCCCACTAAGATGAAATGTAAAAGGTAGACATGTTTGAGCAACTTTGTTGAAATAGAGAGACATAGTGAGAGAGACGGAGAGAGAAAGAAAGAGAGACAGATACAGAGAGAGAGAGGGCAAAGTATAAGGATGAAATTACTTTGGTGCTGAGGATTTCCTACACTCAATTTTCTCTCTTTTGAAGCAATATTTTTCTGGCTTGTCACTTTGGGAGGAAAACCTTGAGACCATATTCCACGGCACTGAAAAAAGAGGAAGAGGGGAGAAAGTGACAAACGAGAAGAATGAATTATGCATAATTTACGACAAACTGAACCCAAACACACAATTAAAATGATAGCAGAAAGAACAGAAACATTTAAACAAGCACTTACTTCATTCAAATACTAACTCCTACTTCAACAGCATTGCGAACACTTGGTTCTCTGTCTTATTGCGTAAAACTAATTCTTTGGTGGAAAAAAGAAGATTATGTTTTTCTTTTAAATAATGTGGTGGGTTTTTTGTTGACGCAAGTATCCTGTTTCCACCAAGTCCTCATAAGAATCTTCGTACATGGAGTGACCTGAAAACTCACTTGCCATCTCAATTAAAGTTTCATTCAACATAATTTCATTGAGGATTTGGGTGAAAAGTACTGAACCAACCAGTGCATGACCCAGCAAAGTTTATTGGGGTCAGAACAGGTCGAATGCTCCTCTGATGATAAAAATTACAGAGATGTATTTTTAAAAAAAAAAAAAATACTGCTTTAAATTAGTGTGCGGTCACCCTCATTTCACTGTCAAATAGAATTTTCACGACAGCAAAGTCACCTTTAGCTGTGGAACTTGAAATCTCATTCGGAGATAAAATATGTATTGTGCGACTTGTTAAGATTAACAAATAATTACATGCAATTACAGGATTTGTCAGGGTTTGTGGTTTCTCCAGCAGAGAGGTGTGACCATGGGCGGTCCATTTGCTCCCTCCTTTTTAACTTTCTTTACTGGTGTGTTTTTTGAGCGTCAGTGGATTTTTGCAAAGAATGCTTCCATGCTAAAAGCTTATCTGCTCAACATAAAATGCATAATGCTGTTTTGTTTTTGTTTTTGCAGTCACTCTTGTTTTGTTTTGTTTTGTTTTGCTTTCCAAACAATGCTGAAACATTGAAACATTGAAAGTTTCATTTAAGGATGACTCTTTGAGCAAAACTGAGATTATGTGCTCCTCTTGTCTGACCATAATATGAAAAACTGTTTTCATTTAAGAAGGTCGCTTTCATCAAGGACGCTAGCAGTTAGGCAATGGAGTTGGTTGTGTTCTGTTGTACTACACTGAAGTTCAACTTTAAAAATACATTTTCTGCACTCTTCATCCATAAAATGGTACAGAATTTATTTATGGGTTTTTTAAGCTTCTTTTGTATGAGTTTAGTTTGATATTTGTACATAAATGGCTGAATGTTTATACGTACATGGAAAAGAACATTGCTAACGGGCCTAGCGCCCCTGGGTGTTTTGACTCGACACCATTAGACAAGCCAATAGACGTGACAGATATGAAAGCCAAGATTCTTTCCTTTCTGAAGACAGCCATCTACATTCTTCTCAGGTCAAAGCTAAAAACTGCACTTGCTGGTGAACTGTACGGTATAAAAACTAAACTACAGGCTGTTAAAACTGGCGCTGTTAATAACATGGTGCTACTTCTCTCTGACTTGGACACCATGGCAACGACAGTGACTTGAATGGGAACGTGGTCTTTCCACATGCTCACCTGAGCTGACCTCTCTGTAAATGACCATACACAACCTCGGATCAGAGGCGACTGGCTTACAGAAAAAAGGCTACGATTTTGAGGAGAGAATAAGGAGATCAAACACTCATACATTAAATGTGGCACAGGCGCCAGGATCGAAGTGCTCCAAACTCCATTTCAAAGCTGTCTCGAAGGAGGCTCTGCGTATGAGTAAGGAAGTGCTGATTGGCAGATTCTAACCAAGACAATGCAGCAGTGAGCCTCATATTACCAGTGGCTAAAGACTGTGCTGAGAGTCTTCCCCATGCCTTGGCTGGCCCTCTGTAGGTCAAGAGAAATTCCATAAATTCTGTTTGAAGTCATGTACTTCTCAGTCACATAGGAATGAGTCTTTGTCTGAGTCTATTTCTTATCATTTAATCAGCCCTTGACTTGGAGTTGCTCAGACACCATGATAAGTGCTGTAAACTAACTTAACAAACATGTATTGTCTATGTTTTGCACACACATTGCACTTTGTATCCTATGCTTCGTAGACTGGTGTATTGATATTGTTTCTATATGTGTGAGTCTTTTCCTTTTACATACATGTATGGTACTTCTCTGTTCTTATTTTTTTTTTTTAATTACCGTTAATGAATGGATCAGGGAACTTATGCAGTATGAAAAATTGCTGCTTTGCTAAAGGTTTTGGCTCTAAATTCTGTGTTATTTAGTGGCCTGTTGTGACCTCCGTAGAAAAGACTTTACTCATATTTCATTCTGATCTCTTTGCCTCTATTTACTGCTAATTTTTTAGATTAACTGAGTTTGAAGTTATGTGAATTTACCTTTTCTGTGTCCCCTTATTTGTTTATATCTACTTGTTTATTTTATTTTACATACTTATTTATTCTCTTTATTTAGTTGCACGTTTTTTTTTTTATTGGTGTGTAAAGTCAAAAATTACTACTTGTACTAAATGTACTAAAATTATAACTATGACGCAGTAGGGGATTGGTGCGCTGTGGAACAGAGGTTGCTGCTGTACTTTTTTCTGTGTTATCGAAAATGACCAAAAAGACCTCTCAAAAAAAAAAGATCTGTCAAATCAATGATTGGGTCAGTCTTTTGATATTCAGTGTTCAATATTCCAAGTGAACAAAACCAAGAGCATTATTAATAAGCAATGGCATATCTCACATGAGACGCTAGTCTACAGAGTATCTATAATGAATCCCGCTATTGATATCTTCAAACAAGGAACTACTTTACTTGAATCACACTTTACTTTCCTCCTGGTACTTTTACACCATTGAAACTACCCCTGCCTCTTTGTTATGTGCTAATTTGCGTTGTGGCGCATGGAGTCAAAGTAACTTTATTTATCTCTGCACTACTTTCAAACGCCTATAGGCAACAGGGACATTCCTGTCAGTGGGTTCATAACATGTCAGAGTAAATTGGTCATCTATCTTATTACCTGCCTGTGTAGGAAAGACAAGTAAGAGCCTCAGAACAAGAGTAGCTGAACACAAGAATCCTGGAAAATGGGAAAATACTATTTATCCTGTAGCAGCCCAGTGTGTGAAACAAAACCACGTTGTTTCATTCTCATTTCTAATCTCATAACATTAAGTGTTGTCCTGCCTATGTTTAAACCCCATCTGATGTTTGATACCTAGATGAAGGCTGCAGCAAAATATCGGTATAATGAAGAAAATATCTCTGTAGTTAGAGTTTGAATTGTTTTTTAATTGCTGCTCCGCTCGTTAGTGCTTTGTGAGTTCGCCAGTGTGTGCTGGCCTCCTCCTTCACTAATGTACCTCGTTTTCATCAGAGAGGCAGTTGGCTGATATTTATGAGTGTGCATAGACTTGACTCATTTTGAATGACAGCTTTTTACAGACACCTTTTTACATAATTCAAAAACATATCTTTATTTATGTAACTGTTGAACAATTTGTCTGACTCTAGGAGTAACTGAATCAGATATTAAGCCATACTTGAAAAAGGGGGAAATTTACGTAATGATGAATGTCTGCTTTTTCCAGTTCAACTTTCTCTGTGGAAATACATCAATTTGACAGTGAGTTTGTTCACCAGACTAAGCTATCTCTAATTTCCAAAACCTACCTGTGGTAAAATGAACATTTCAAATGCTCAAACGATTTTTGGACAGAACACTATACTAATTTTCTTTTTTCTCTCTCTCTCTCTCTCTCATTTCTTCTTCTTAGTGCAAACAAAAAAATCACGCTATGTTTAAAATTTGACAGAAATGGGTATTGTTTTGATGGCCAGCACCTGCCGTAGATGAAGACTGAAGTGAAAAATGACGATAATAGTAGTGCACTTAGTGAGAAAGGCAGATATACAGACATTTTTTCTTGTTTTCAGAGCGAAAAAAAGCACAGCTAAGGCCTTTTCAGGCTACGCAATCTGCAGCCCTGTGAAACGAGCCGAGCGAAGCCTGTTTGATCTGAAAGCAATAGTTCCCCCCCCCCAACCACACATGAATCATCACGGGTTTAGTCTGTTCCCCGTGTCCTTCCCACTGTCAGTTAGTGTCATAGAACCTGTTTTCACAACTCTCTACTGACCCGACATCTCCTATAAGTGCGTTAGTGCTTCTCTTAGCTGCGAATGGGACTTGTCACATCACAATGACATTTGTGACCTCCATCGATGCCTATGCACATAAAAAAAAAAAAAGAAGGAGGAGGCGTGTGAGAATGCGCCCTCTCGGTTCTCCTTCAATCACACACCATTTTGGGGCACAGTAAGCACAGGACAATTTCAGCAAACCGCCGCGCTGGCTACATTCTACCGCTCAGCACAAACGTCATGTGTAGTGCGATGGCTGGAGCGATGGGAAAAGAAAGACTGCAGAGGATGGCATGAGAAATAAAAGAAATGTGAAGTCAAAGGGCAGGTTGAGAAAAGAAGTGAATTTATTACAGTATTTCTCGACATCCAGGAGCCTCTGTGCAGTCTTCCCGCATGAAAGCTGATGGAGTTCCTAGAATGCCGTTTCAAACAAAGGCAAAAGACGATTGATTCTTAACTGAAAGCCCTTTATTAGAAAGACAAAAAAAAGAAAGCTTGACATACCGCTTGATGGTATCTATCGATACGCCTGTAAAAAAAAAAAAAAAGCTTAAAATACATGAAAAACCTTTCCGCAACGTTACGTTCGCTTTGAAAACGGCTTTCACTGAGCAAGGACACAAGGTGAAAAAAAAACAGACACGCAAGACTACCGGCTCTCCCCTTCCATTTTAATACTTATGTATGTCAGTCATTATTGATCAGAGAAGGAAAGAATAACAGGGAAAATGTAGCGTGACCTCCTGAGGATTTCGAATCGCTTGGGCATCTCTGAGGGGGTTGTAGAGAGGGCAGGTTTTCTCGCATCTCGCAGCGAGCAGGAGCGGAGCAGATTATTCGGACTATTGTGTAAATTCAGGCTCTGTAAGCTGCTTTAGGCGTGCAACAGGAAAGCTGATAATAGAACTGGTTTTTGGAGAACACATCCTGCAGTAGCCCTCCCTCTGCCCCCCAGTCAACTGCTACTGTTCCCTTAGCCTGTGATAGTTCGGCTAGTAAAAATGTTTTGATCATGGGTTATTAAGCACAATTCTGCTGTGTTTGTCAGTGTCAGTTTACAATGAGTTTCACAGACAGACAGAGATTTATCCACATGAAAAAAGGTATTTATGTTCTGCCTCCCACAGCAAGACCATGGTAATATTTTCATCATTTCTTTTTATTGTCTCATGAAAAAGTAATCACAAAATAGAGGTGTGTGGGTATGTGTGTGCATGGGCATGTGTGTGTGCGTGCGTGTGTGTGTGTGTGTGTTTTGTTTTGTTTTTTTTCACAGTAAGTTCACCATTTCTGTATCACCTCTAAGATTTATTGTTTGGATAAAAAATGCATGAAATGGAATCTAGTGTCACAACTTTGTTATTCAACCATGTTGAGGGCACAAGTTTCCTGTGTTCCTTGGAGATCAGAGAGTGAGGGGAAGATTAATTGATGTGGGGTCATGACAGGGTTACACTGGCTCATAATGGGGTTAAACAAGTCCACCAAATTGAAAAATACTCAAGACAAATCCTAAAAGGTTCTTGGTTTAGCATTGCTGCTGTAGTTAAACTTATAATGCCACAACTGTGAAATACCAAGACTGATTTTTGGACACTCCCCGAATGAGTTAGTGTGTTAAAATCAAGAAATATTTTATCTGACACAGTCATACTCATGAACGATTTGGACTTTGTTATTTGAGTAACATTTGTTCTGGGAGTCTAATTATTTCTTTGCCCTTTTTTTTCAACCAAAAAAAAAGTAATAAACCGAAAAGTATGATTAAATGAAATTATATCTTTCTCCCCATGAGCCACAAACATTGTAATTGCATTAAAAGGGGCAACATTCTTTTCCAGTAAATATCATAAGGAACAAAATCAGCCTACACACAGTGCTGAGCTCAGAAAAAAAAAAGAAATCATTATCATACCTTTGAGAAAGAAGTTGAGAAGACCTTGTTAGATGTTAACAAGAGACTGCGGACATAAAGACAAAACACGGTCTTAAGACACAGTCGTCCGTTCCTCCTGATGGAACGTCATCTCACCAGGTTTTTATTTTAATGATCTCTCATCAAAGTCAGCAGCGCCCTCGTCATCCGACAGGACTGTAAAAAGCCAGCCAAAAACAGATGCGGAGACTGCAGTTAGCATGAGTGGGTACATGAGACATAAAATATGCATCAGCTTCCTCTGAAACTTTAATTGAAATGGTTTGACTTGTTCTGACCCCACAGTGAACCCCCACATCCGAGACCAAAAGCAGCAGACGGGGGAGGGAGAGGGTGTGGAGTGTTCTTTTTAGCATCTCAGAGCTTTGATGCATGCTGTGTTATGTGTGTGTGTGTGTGTGTCTGTGTGTGTGTGTGGGGGGGGGGGGGGGGGGTCCTCCTCCTTTTTTCTCTTCTTTTTTGATTTGTGTGCTGTCGTAATCCACGTATCTCACTCCGTGCCCAACCCCTAATAAACTGAATTGTACCTTGGTGTTTTTTTTCTTTTTGATTTGTTTGTTTGTTTTTGTTTATGGGTCGCATTAAATTAGGAAGCTGCCGTTATTCTTTATCTTCTTTCCTTTCATTTTTCCATGAACACATATCAGAGACCAGTTCATCTTCTACAGAAGTCTGGCTAATCATCTGTCTTTTCATTTTTGACCCATCAAAGTATGTTGGAAACACGTGTAAGGTATTAAATTTTCCATTTTCCATTCCTATTAACCTACATAGATACAGAATCTTGCCCTTAATATTATGCAGTTGTGATTTAAATTCCTGTGAAATGAAAACAGCACGGACTGATTAATGATGACATTTTGGGGAAGTAAAGACAATTCACCGGTATCATACAGCATGTTGATTCAAAGATGGCTACCACAAAGTAAGAGAAAACTCT
Source organism: Chanos chanos (assembly GCF_902362185.1). Lineage (NCBI taxonomy): Eukaryota > Metazoa > Chordata > Actinopteri > Gonorynchiformes > Chanidae > Chanos > Chanos chanos. The sequence continues at coordinate 12,170,836 of NC_044499.1, forward strand.
TTGTGATTCCACCTTAAAATGCCGTCACCTGCAGAGGGGATTTAGGTCTGCTGCTATATATCATTGGATCAAACCACCAAGCACTAAAACTGCATCTGGTCTAAATCAAGCCAAATGTTTTATTGAGCCTTGGCATCCATTATTCATTATGTCATTAACGGGTTGGGCGACTGCGCTGTAGAGCAGCATACCAATGACTCGCTGGGGAAAGGGAGGCATATTAATTCTTGACTCTTGACTGCTGTAAAAGGTGACTTTGTCTCATTAATTCGGTGGGCGGACCATGATAAGGGAGCTTTCCTCCAATGCATTTGGCGAACCCATGTAGAGAGGACCCAAACCCACAGAGTTACATTGCTGAGAAGACTTTGCTTTGCAGGAGGAGAAACAATGACAGAAACCCAGGCTAAACTCATTTTGAGTGAATG
>NC_044499.1:12176263-12198763 GCF_902362185.1 Chanos chanos
AATTTCCAATTTCCGCACAAAGAAAATTCATAACGGTGACATTTGTGCGATTGGTTTTCTGTCACTCATTTTGCACGTCATGTCAATGATATCATGTCACTGCGCGGGTCAATAAACCTTGTCGGAGTGGGCGCTGTGATTCTAGTTTGTGAGATAGGCAGGCTACTGCCTGGCAGGGTCTCCCACTCAGAAGTATATGATGTGTAGGTGGGCGGGGATAGTTTGACCTCAGGTCTCCCCACTGAAAGCCCTAGGTAGGGGGAGCAAGGGAATCTATCAAAAAGCGCACCTCAAACTTTGTGCAGTACTAATGCAATTAGTAAAATCAGTCACACTACGAAATGCCATCAAATAAACCACAATTCATTCATAATACTGTGGACAGATAGTTTCACAGACATATTGTTGCATTTTTTTCTGGTTTGTGCAAAATCATCTGAATAAAAATTACAGTTCGTGCAACATGGTGTTTTGTTTTTTGTTGTTGTTGTTGTTGTTGTTGTTTTGTTTTGCTTTGTTTTGTGTGAAGGGGGGGGGGGGCGCCCTAGAGCTGCTACTGCTGATGATGGTTACAATTCCATTTTAATTATCACCTCATTCAAGCCAAACTGCAAAATTAGCATCATGAATTAAAGAGCTAAAATGCTGTTGCATCAGCAGAGGCAAGGCATACATCTCTTTATTGTCTTATGATTAATGATCCTGCTGTCTCACATGAAACTTCAAGACAAATGGATGTCTTTTTGCCATGACCTAATTGGAGACTCCTGTCCAAAAGTACACATTAAGCAGTCGAGGTTGAAAAATAACCACAAATGGGTCATGTTGGAGCATTACCAACCTCTGAAATTTTCCCAAACTGGAGAAAATCTATTATGTATCAGCTTACAGAAGAGATGAGACAATGTCAGCCTGGTAAAGGAAATGTTTATAAATGTAAATTATTTAGTTTGACATGTTCCATTAGCAAACCATGTAGAATAGGGCCCAATATAAAGACCACATCAGCACAATTAACAGAGTCCAGCTTCTTATAATGACCTTCAACTTTCTCTCTCTCTCTCTCTCTCGCTCTCTCTGTCTCTCTCTCTCTCTCTCTCTCTCTCTCACACACACACACACACACACACACACACTCAGTCTGATTCATTTTAATACCAGTGCACAGTAATTAAGGTAACCACAACCCACTTTAAAGCATTAGTCTGGGGTTCACATTTCACTGATAAATGACTTTGAATCGCCCCTGTCCTTTGTATTGGATAGTTTGTGGTTACTGGTCAAAGCCAGAGTGCCTTGAATTTATTGAAATGTCAATAGGACCTTTAAATGGAATTAAAACATTATTGTTGTTTTTGTTATTGTTATTGAGCAATGATATCATGTTGTCTACTTTCATATCGAATAATATTATCCATGAATACCTTAAAAGATGAGATTTGCCTTTGTTTCTTAACCCTCAAAAAGCAATGTAGTACCCGTCATGCATATTCTATTATAATCACATAATATATCACTGTTTACCTTCAGCTCATCTAATCATCTTGACCTAACAGTGACAGTAATGATAATGGCCAAATTGATCTGGCTAGACCACACATCACATGTCAAAGGTCAGACAGCGGTGAAGAGAAGGAAGGAGGAAAGGGCCATCACTGAAACATTAGACATGTGACTAATGGCAGTTTCCACAAAAAGAGACATATAACAACCTCAGGACTGGAACGTTACCTACACGCCAATGCGTATGGTTCATCCATAGGGTTTTATTGTTGTTTTGCCGTCACAGCCTGCACCTCATCTTTGGACTTTTAGTTTGAAATGTCTCGTGCTCCTGTTCCTTGTGTGTTTCCACCCCTCACCTGATCCTGTTTGTTGTATTTATTAACCTCGTTCCCCCCTTGTTAATTTCATCCAATCATGTTTGCCCTGTTTAGTTTTCCTCTTGTATTTAAGCCCTTGTGTTTCACCTGTCCTTTGTCTATCGTTGTTTGTGTTAGTTTGCACACTGTTAGGCTGCACCTTTTTGTTATGGGTTTTGTTCCAGTTTGCACCTGTGTTTTTATCTTCTTTTTGCAAGTAAAGTCCTCCTTTTTGTCACCACAACCTTCGTGTCTTGCGCTTGGGTCCTGCACCACTCCACCGGCGTGACATTTGCGTTTTTATATAACACAGTAAAGACTGAATAACTGTATCTGCGATCTTTGTCGAGTATGATGAGTATTGCAGGGGAGACAAAAAAAAATTCTCAGACATTTTCATCAGTAGGATTTTACAGACACTGATGTAGGCCATGGTTAAATTTGTCTTTGGAAAAAAAAATGAAATATGACTTATATTCTCTAAGTTTATAGAAGTAAAATGTGAATTTTTCCACCTTTTTATCATTGAATATGGGGACACTTTTCAACTTTGAGCCAAGTTAATCAATATTTTTCACCCTGGAGACACAATTACTGTCTCGACAATCAGAAATAATGGCACTTCACAGTAAAATTATAGTCGTGAATATGAATTAACATACGATTACGTGTGAAACAGTGGTCATTAACCACATGTTGACCTGGCAGAATTGAACATTTGGCAATGCTTCAAGTCATAGGGTCACAGGAAACATCAAGCTGACAGTAGCAAACATGGGACACTAATGTGAACCATTTGCCAGTTTCTTGGCTGTCCAAAGATAATATCAGCAGTAATTCACACAACAGTAATTAACATTAATTAACATATGTATTAATACTACATATTGATATTATTTATTTAGATAAGAAGTTCAAAGTTCAAAATGCTTTTTAGTCAGTGAATCAATGGTTCATGTCAATTCTTATTAATGTTCATTACCTTTACTTACATATGTTAAGAATTGTGTTAAGTTGTGATGACAGTCCATTTTATGTGATTCCCACTTACAAGTAACATTCCATCAGTTTATACTAGCTACTATCTTAAATTTTGTTTATCCATATGACCACACTTTAAAGTGCTACCCAAACATCACTCACCCATTTCACTGATAAGTAAACCGTCAAATGAAAATGTAAATTCTTACCTGCTTTAATTGACAAAATCTTAGGGGACAAAACGATATTTTTGATCAATGTTTACCTGTTTGTTTGTTTGTTTGTTTGTGAGTCTCTGTGCATTAGTAAGAGAAGCTGTTTGTGTTCATGGGAAGGGAAAGGCCTGCATGGGTCACCTGATACAGTGATTGGGGTTATTCGCCTGAGTGACTTTCTAAATTAAGTAAGCACTCTGTCTCCTCTCTCTCCTTCCCAGTTCCTCCCTGGCTCCATCTCCTCTGCACCTCTGTTGTCCTCACTGTGACTTTCCTAAAAAACGAAACTTATCATATGAAATTGTGTCTGCGCGTGCACACATACAGACACACACACACACACACACCTCTGTTTCTTTGAACTAGAGGTAGCTTAATCTTAATCTTACCTGAGGAGGAGGCAGAGCCATGCCATACTTAATTTTGATACAACTTGTTCCAGCCTAAACTAATCACCTGTTTTCTGCATATCCGAGCAGCATTAAATGCCAGATTTATTTTAAGGCTTTCTGCATTAATGGTCAAAACTGGTGTTGCACTACTCAGCACAATCATAACATGGGCCTTTCAGAGAGCCCTGGATTTATCTCCATACACAGCACAGCAGAGACAGTTTAATATTGGTCAAAAAGTCTGTTTTATTGTTAGTTATATTAAGCCCTGGGGAGATGACTCAGTCTGCGTGATTTTAACATCAAGTGTCAGTAAACATGGAAAAAATAAAGTTATCTGTCCTGTAAATCTAACGGTGCAGTTTTGACCTGACTTGGTTTACAGAAGAGAGCTTCAGTGAAGTTTTAATAAGGACTGTGGCAATGTCAATGTGGGTATGTTCTTGTGTCTATTTTTTGACTCCTAAAATTAGTCACATTTATCTTCCCACTAAAACTTCACCATCTCTTCTCTGTCTCGACAACCCCTGCTGAGCATTGGCTTCTGCTAATGACTGTTGGAAACATATTAAAGATTAAAATCATACCGAAGCTTCTGTATCTGCACAGTGTCTTGCTCTTAAGGCAAATGGTATACTGACGTGGTCACTGATTCATTAACATGCCTTCAGCATAAGTAACTTTAGTCATATGATTTACAAAATGACACAGTGCTTCACTCTATTTCCAAATGCAATCTCCATATCGGTTCAAAACACATTTCAGATGATTAAAACTAACACATGTGTATTGGTAATTTATCTTATATCCTATAAGCATATCTGATTTTGGTCCTATAGTTTAACTTAATAATTATAAAGCCTACTTTTAGTCATGTAGATATGGGGAGAAATCTTCAGTTTAATCTATTTTACTCACATAATTTATTAAAACTATTAAGCCTGTATCAGCTCTTTTCAAATGAAAAAACACTACTACTACTACTACTACTACTACTACTATTAATAATAATAATGCTAATAATAATCCTTATTTGTATAACTCCTTTTTGAATACACAGTTTACGAAGGCCTTCACTGAGACAATGCTTTACAAAGTGCTTTACAAAAAATCACAGCCACCACATGGATGTCGTCGATTGTCCTGCACTGAAAGCGTGGACCGAAGTGCTACATTCCCCCACCTTCATACCGCAGCACTGCTACCATGACAATAAAGAAAGTATTCATTTCCCAGTCAAGAGGAAAAAATAATCTAAACACTCAGATCTGAATTACTCATGAATGAATTTGAATTAATCAGAAAATGTAATGAGAAACTCACACTGAGATTGGGCAATACCATTTCACAAGTTTTCTGGATTTATGTTGAAACAGAGGCAGGTGAAAATTGTTCAAAAGTAAAATGTCTCTATCTTTACGATGACTTTGAGCTAACCATATGGTCACGTAGTGTTATTGATGTCATTAGTGATTTCTCATGCCCAATTCCTTACATCAAAATCACGGTTTGGAACATTTATCAATTTAGATTTAACTGCTGACTAAAATTGACAAATATCTCTCATTTGCCATGCTCTGATTTAATGGTAGCTTTGAACCCATGAAGGCATCAAGATCATTATCAAGCAGTGTTCTGCTTCTTAACCATGCACTAATAGAGAAGACAGGCATCAGCACATCTGTAATGATGAAATAAGTAATGAATTATGGATAGCTCCTAACACTACAGCAGTGTCCTACACATGTCCTACATGCTGTCATACTGTAACTTAGACAAAGGGTAAATCAGGGCTCAGAAAACATGAATGCTGTATGTCTCTATGACTCAAAAACCAGACTGCTGCAAATAATTTAGATGTATAAACCTCTCTGACTAATGAATAAAAGATTTGCTTAAAATTTCAAAGTAACGGCAGACTTTCAGCAAATATCAAAGTTAAACTAAGACTATCAAGTTTCCAGTACAAAGTATTGGATAAAGTTAAACTTTTTCAAGGAAAGGAGGACAGAAACTGTCGTACAGGAAGGTCTTATTGATATATTGACAGTAGCTGTCATAATTGTCCTTGTTGTGCTTCACTTGCACAGCGTTTGGATGTTATATAACAATGTAAACTTATTTAATATCCTTAGAGCTTGGTGAAGTATAACTTCTGTCCGCTTGTTTTGGCAGTCTCACCTGTTATGGTTGTCCCTTGCTACCAATTATCCCTGTCCCTCCAAGTCAATCTCTATCTAGTTTTCACTCTTAGTGAGAAACAAGACGGTTCAATAAAATGAGAAAAATGTCCTTATAGAGGATAGTGACAGAGAGAGAGGTGTATTGACCAGGTTCTGTTTGACCGGGGAAATCATATCTGACTAACAAACTTTCAAAACAAACAAATCTTTGAGCCACCTGTCCAGACCAAAAAATAAATGAATAAATAACAGCAACAACGAAGTCCAAATCTTCCTTTAAGGTGTAAGTAAAAGGTCTGTTGTGTAGGCAAACTATTGACTCTAACTGTCAAAGATGTTTTGTAGCCATAGCTTCTGAACTATTAGACTGAGAGATTATGTGAGATGTTAAAAGTTATGCACCCACACAAAGAGCTGGGAGCTGGCGCCTTTTTAAGGTTAAAAAATGAATTTGACCAGGCCTACGGCAGTGTCACAAAAGCAAAGATCTTAGCCCAGTGCAAACAAGCCTTGATGAGCAGGGAGGTAAATTGTGTGCTTTGTCTGCCCTTTTTGTGTGTTAATTAAGCATAAGTCTGACGGATAGATGGACACCAGCACTTATTAGTGTCACAGACAAGAAGCATTTAAAGGAATGAAACCAGAGAGACAAGACCATAACAAATTGGAGCTGGCAAAGCTAGAACTCAGTGCTTCCTCAGTTCACACTCCAGCAATTAACTGAGATCATCAGCATTTCAGGCAATGCCATCGATCAGTGTGTTATTAATCAAGCCCACAGCCGCAGCTGTTTGGAAGAGACGCGTTGGGACCCACTTATCAAAATGACATACCCGGCTCTGAATGGCTTTCTGTAATGAGTCACTGGACTTTCTTTTGTGCCCTCTGGGCCTCTCTTCCAGATTCAAATTTTGGATAAAACTGTAAAAAAAAAAAAAAAAAAAAAGTCAAACATTGGAACCAAGAACCAAGAACATCGTTCAACAGAAGACAGAAACCAACTTCAGTATTAACGGTTGTGTGTGACTAGGCTACACCTGTAGGCATATTTGTAATCTTTGTAAGATCAAATTATCAAAGCCTCTTACACGTTGAGTACATAAGAATAATACGTCCTTCAAAAATGAGGGAAGAGCGATGAGGACAATTTCACCGGGGGCAAGTTGCAGACTAACCCTTTATCGTGGTAACCCACCTGTTAGAAGTCTCAACAGGAATACTGCAGGAGTGTGCTCACACTGACACATTGTAAGCCTGCGGAGTCAACACATTTCTCAACCAGAGAGTGGAGGATGAGTCTGATGCCAAAGATGATACCTCGAAGCAACATCCGGCTATTGTCATCCCTCCAATCAGCCTCTGGATGTTTCTCAAATTCCTATAGAGTGCCAAGGAAACCAAAAGTTTTGGTGGTGGGGATGGTGGGGGTGGGGGTGGTGGTGCGGGGGGGTGGGGGGGTACGGCTCTCTGAACAGGAACAGCAGCGCATTACAAAAGTTAAGGTATGGGGTGAGCTCCAACCTGCAAAGAAAACATATTTCAACCAGAAATGTCTCGTTGCATGTCGGAGAGATTCTTGATTTGATGTGAATCATATCATTAGGCTTCTTAACAGTGGTCCTGGTTTTTCTCATACCTGTGACAATAATGTGACATTAAAAGAAGCTCATGAGATATACCCCATGGTATGGAAGCCATCATAAATGATCTCAATGAAAGGGTCATTTTTCTCTGTAACTCTGACATTTTGAAGTAAGTTGCTGCAATGACATTTATGCTAGTTATTTTTCTCCACATTTTCCCCAACACATCCACACACAATACCTCAGAATTACCCAACCTGACAAATCGACGACCTAAACAAAAATGATTTTTTTTTTCTGATATTCTCAGGCATGTAGGTTTAAATTTTTGGTTGCAAAACTGTTCCAGATTCTGATTTTGGAAATCAGCTAGTTGGCTTTCAGAAGATTTCTAAAAGGGGTTTAAGACTGATACATGTAAACACAGAAGTGAAATCCAGCTGCTGTTTCAATACCATGTCTACACTTATGACCAGGCCAGCTCAGGCTTGGATAACTTAAGTAGCCAACTACACCATCAAGGGAATTACACTCCAGGAGGAACACAAGAATACCCCTTGTTTCCAAAACATGTTCATGGATAGGTTTTTGCAAAAGAGCAGAGTATTGATGAAGTCCAAGTCATGAAAAATTTATTAGTTTAGTTTCAGTTTAAGAGTTTATTTGTCATATGTAGGTTGACACAGGGTCAACGGTACAATGAAATGTGTGAGAAGAGAGAAACAGGTCAACTCAGCAATAAGAGCACAAGGTAGGGGAATAAGGAGTATACTAAGAAAGAAAATATAAAAGAGAGTTATAAATATATAAAAGGAGTTAACTAAGAAGAAAAATATAAATATAAAAAGAGAGGTATGCATAGGAACAGAATATGAAATATACACTATATACATGTAAACGACGCTTAGATTTAAAGTTTAAAGTGGCGAGTGTGAACAACGGTATTGCACATGGGGGATGTACAGCTTTATGTACCAGTGTAAGTGTCAGTGCAGTATCATGTAAACATTGTGAATCATAGTAACCTGTGAAGGTAGACAGTGCAGTGCAAGTTAGTAGTGCAACAGTGCACTTGAGCAGTGAACAGTGCAACAAAGTAGGTAGTCCAGACTCCAGTGGGGGGGGGGGGTGTTTAGTTGTGGGAGTTAAGAAGCCTGATGGCCTGGTGGTAAAAACTGTCCTTAAGTCTGGTGGTGCGTGCAGCCATGCTCCTGTATCGTCTGCCAGACGGTAACAAGGAGAACAGTCTGCGTGCTGGGTGGCTGCGGTCCTTAATGATCCTGTGGGCCTTCCGCAGACACCGCTGGTGGAAGATGTCCTGAATGGCAGGGAGTCTGCTGCCAGTCACGTGCTGTGCCGCATCCACCACCCTCTGTAGTGATTTGCGGCTGTGCGCGGAGCAGTTCCCGTACCAGACCGTGATGCAGCCCGTCAGCAAGCTCTCGATGGTGCACCTGTAGAAGTTGGTGAGGATGCTGGCGTTCATGCCAAACTTCCTCAGTCTTCTCAAGAAATAGAGCCGCTGGCGAGCCTTCTTGACCATGGTGTCTGTATGTAGCGACCAGGAGAGGTCCTCAGTGATGTGTACACCGAGGAATTTGAAGCTGCTGGCCCTCTCAACCTCAGCGTCACCAATGTGGATGGGGAGGTGCCCACCCCTCTGCTGTCTCCTGAAGTCTACTATCATCTCTTTGGTTTTACTGACGTTGAGAGAGAGGTTGTTGTCTTGGCACCAGATAGTTAGTGCCCTCACTTCCTCTCTGTAAGCCGTCTCATCGTTGTCTGTGATGAGGCCCAGAATGGTCATAAACAATTAATAGGAAAAATAGGAAAGAATGTTGAATCGTGTTGTCGCTTGGAAAGTTAACAGTTGTATTCAGAGTTAATGTAACAAGAATAGAAAATTGTTTGCGTCTCGTTAGCATCAAAAGAGTAATAGCGAATAAGCAACAACAGAAAATGACTAAAATAGCAGGATCTAATGATGTGCACACCCCAAAGGACGTGGTAGAGAACGAGGCAGCAGACCAACAGTGGAAGGAGAGGAGCCACACTAAGGGAAGGAGGCCAAATGACTTACACACGCTAGTGTCTTTGATCAAAAAAAGAAAGAAAGAAAGAAAGAAAGAAAGAAAGAAAGAAAGAAAGAAAGAAAAGAAGGAAGCAAGGATCACACACACTGCCAAATGAGGTGAGCAAAGGTGTTCCGATGCAAACTTAACAGTACAGCACAAAAGTGATTTAGGGAATGAACAAATTGGCCCACGCTGCCAACCCCCCCTTCCTCTCTGTCAGCACAGCCAGACTCCACTCAGAGTCTATGGGGAAGATGGAAAATGCATAACTACAAACAGTTGGCTGGTCAGAATAGAAGAAAATGAAGGAAGGTTTAGACACAATACATTAGTACCCACAGGGATATGAACAGGTTTCCAAATGGTGGAGTAGCAGTTAGTCAAGACAGGGACCACACAAGTAGTAATGACTCAATGATCAAATTGATCCACCTGCTACGAGGCCAAAGGGAAAAAAAAAAACAAACTCATTAACATGAACAAGGCATAACAACAGGGTTGACAACCTACGAAGGAAACCAAAACAATAGGTTACCATAATCTTGACTTTAGGACATTACATAATACCACTTCTAACAGAAACCAAACACCTCTGGGCACAACAAGCACCGCTCTACAGCAGGAGAAGCGTGGTTACAAAGGTCACGCATATGCAATATGTCACCATAAAATGAATTGCCCAAACATGAACCATATGACGCCTTACCTTTGGATGAGTGCTATACTGATTCTTCATGAGAAGTTCTGCTTCACAATACAGCCACTCCTAATCAGGAATACATATTTATTTATTCATTTATTTAGGTTTAAACATATTCGTTATGTATCGGAACAAACACACAGCTTCAGCCACACCTTGAACAGCTTTCGCAGAGTTACAACATTAATGCAAAAATAAAAGGTAAAACAACTCTAGAAATAAGATCACTGATTGCCTTTTTTTTTTCCTTTCACTGTTGCTAACTGGCACAAATCCAAAAGGAGACAAACAGAGCAAACCCAGAATGGAATAGATTTCTCATTAAAATCATTTTGGAACTTCAACTTCATTATTATGCTTTCAAACTCCATACAGTTAAAAGCCAACTAACTCTGTAGTGTGCTTCAGGCCCTTGTCTAAGCTGACTACAATTAACAGGGAAAGTGATACAGATGTGCCTCATTGTGACCAGTAGACCAGTGATAACACGATAGTTCTTGCTGGTTACACATTGTGTGAACGGGCATTTCACAAATGTAAATGGAAACCTGCTGGTGCACTACCTATCACATTTGGGGATGTAATATTGTATTTTGGAGAGAGTACATAAAACTCAAGGGGTCTAAATAGATGAAATAGCCTTAGAGTAGACATTAATATGTAGATCCATCTATTGTGTTGGTTCTATTCTCAGAGAAGGCAGTTTGTGCTGATTAGAAGATACATACAATGAGAGCACAGATGGGAAATTCTGAGGCTCAAATACAGAATCTCTCTCTCTCTCTCTCTTTCTCTCTCTCTCTCTCTCTCTCTCTTTCTCTCTCTCCCTCCCTCTCTCTCGTAGACAACTACATTACACAATATAAAATTAAAAAAAAAAAATCTATAACCATTGATGTCTTATTCTGGATCACAGTTGAGGTGGAGGATCTTGCCTTGACACATGCAACAAACCACCAGTCATCGCTAAGATCATTCAAATTAAATCCGCATGTAGACATGAACATTTCTAATTTTGTCAATACCCCCCATGAGCTTCTCAGCTTCTGTCGGCGCCTTCTGTACCACATTCTGTTCTGGCGCGGCGTCCCCTCTTTCCAAACTGTCACTGACACAAACTCGCACACTTTACTTCCCAACGCTCCAGAGCACGTCGCCCTGAGCAGATGCTTCTTCAGTCCTGTTTACCACAAGGCAGCCTGGTCAATCATCATGTTCAGATGACCTGTGTTGTGTGCTGTGATGACCAATTGAGAATTGTCGAAATAAGTCAAAAATTGCCAGTGCCAACCCCAAACAGGAAAGCAGTGCTGTAGATACATAGATAGATAGATGGATGGATAGATAGATAGGTAGATAGATATCTGAGAACTTCCTTGATTTATTTCAATTTTATTTCAAATTTGATGCTCTCTCTCTCTCTCTCTCTCTCACTTGCTCGCTCTCACTCTTGCTCTCGCTCTCTGTATGTGTCTTGATCTCTCTCTCTCTCTATTTCTTTTTTCCCCAATTACTCAGAGCACAGAGTGCTGATTGATTTGCAGGCTCCAGCTGTGACAGCTAACTTTTAGTGTATAGCCCACCTTTTCTTTTTTTCCCCTGTTCCTGTAGACACGCTGCTGCTTGAGTTAACACATGCGGAGAGAGCAGATGAACTGGGGTTGAGAGTGTATGTTCATTCCCATACACCGGAAGAACTTTTTCGGGTCTCTCTTCTGCTCTTACTTTATCAGAGAACAGGGAATAGGAGGATCGGCGGGCCAGCGTTAATCTACCTCGGCATGGATTGGTTGATTCACGGAGCCCTGAGCTTGTGATCACGAGAGAAGAAAACATCCGTTCAGCTGAGCAACCTCGAAAGGTCAGAGGTCAGAGAGCACCAAACAAATGCCATGTAATACAACCAACTGATATATAATTCTTTTTCTGGACTAAAATGTGTGCATCATATCACCTGAACTTCTTCACATTCAGAAATAACGTTCAGTGCACATTCGACATAATCATTTATCACAGTCATCATTTTACACAGCTTTAAATCAAAACAACGCTCTATTCTACAACACTACGCACTTTATATTACATGTTCTGTTAGATTTATGAATGATGTGAATTTTTTTATCGTGTGTTTCACAGTGGTATGACTATAGCCTTGCATTTTTTTTTTTCTGAGGTATTTGCCCAGATATAAAAACTCTGATGACAGAGAGGAATTCGGTTATGAAGTTGTGACTTTTAAACTTTTAAAAGAAAAACCTCTTTTGTTCCCATGAGAAAACAGGCAATATTTTCTGCACCCTTTGTTATTTTCATCTAACCATTTGTCCTTGAATTTGCTGTGTTACAGTATTAGAGATGAAGACAGGGTCATGAGATAAATGTTCCCAACAAATACTGCAGAGATGAGTCACTGTTTCGTGTCATTGTTTAGTGAAACCTTTTGTGAGTGCCAGCATAATGAATAAGCTGGCCATTCATAACCACTTGGACTTCTCAACTTTCGGCTATTTCGTTTCGAAACAGATATTAAGGACGAGACCAGATCAACCACCAAGATTAATTGAGATGTTTCAAACTTTCACCACCAAAGTGAAAGTTTTGTTCCCTGTAATTATTATTTCTGTCGAGAGATGCGTTATCATCTACCTCTGTCTGACTGCTCAATCAAAGGTGTTGAATCAAAAGCTTGTTTCTCTGTCTTCACAGCACTGCATGCACAAAAATGATCCTGTGATCATGCAGATATTCCTCTTAAAAGAGAAACTCATCAAAAATCTCTCTCTCTTCTCCGCAGGGGGGAGGGGGCAGAAAGAAAAAAGGAAGAGGGGGTGCGGCGTGTTGCTGGATTGGAAGAAGGGATAGAAAGGGTGGAAGGGACGCCATGAAAAGGCATGAAAGAGGGATGAAAAGGGAGAGAGAGAGGGATGAAAGACGAGCTAAGGCAGTGATGGATGGATGCATGGAACAGTCCAAGCGAACCAGGGAAGATGGTGAAGAGAAAGAAAAAAAAAAAAAAGAACAGAGGAGAGGGGAGGACTAACACACAAAAGGTCAAGTGCGCCTCACTGATAATTTCCACTCTGTTTACATCATCCATTAGATCCTGCTGGCACATTCTGTCTCTATACACAAATATTTATTGCTCTCTGAATCTCTAACGCCAACACAGAGGCAGACAGGTTAAACTGTTTCCTGAAAACAGGGATTCAAACATAAAAATGAAAAAGATGTTTCACCACTCATTATTTTTTGGCTCCTTCTCCGAACTCATCTCGACGACCATCGGATGTATGCGGCACGCGCTGACCTGGCAAAATAATAAAAGGGAATACTGAAAGACCGAATACTCATGAACACAACAACCATACGGGTTACCATGGCAGCAAACCGATATCTAAATTGAAAGATGATGAATCGGACATTTTAAGCATGGAGCAATTCACAATAATTTCACGTGCCATCCAGAGTGTTGCTTACATAAACCAGTACTTAGAAATGGTGAGTGTTGACCATATATCAGAAAATATATATTAAAATATCCAGTGTACTTCCCTTATGTTCCGGTTCAAGGCTGGAAAATGTAATATATCTAGACTCATAGTATGATGTAAATAATGATATATATTTCACATTTAATCCAAATGTGAAGAGATCTTTTTTAGAAGAAATCTTTAACATATCAGACCTGAGTTCCACTGCAGATGGAAAAGTGCTACTGATTTTACACGGCACTTCTAGATATATGCTCTCATAGCATGTGCTCAAATAAGAAGTGACCCACATAAAATATCCGCCTGAAGTAAGAGCTCAGTTCTGCAAACATATTTCAACATGACAGGAGTCCGACATAAGTCCAGACATAAGAACATAAGAACAGAAGCTCTAGGAATTGAAAAGAGAAGTACACTAAAAAAATAATCTACAAATAATCACATCGGGTTAACTATGAATATTTCAGTGCTATTAAGGCAAAATTTAAGTTTTCTCTCTGCTGGTCCTTCAAAAGACCCAGTAACATAAAAATAATTCATTCAAGTGGGGTTTTTTTGTTTTTTGGGGTTTTTTGGGGGTTTTTTTTTCGAAGTCTATTCCTCCAAAATAGAGGGTGGGGAAAGACACTCTATCAGTCATACTAAATGCCTTGATCTCCCGTGGGGTGATCTTCCTGAGCGAGAAAGCTGATGGACCAGGAGGTGTCAGTATGATTAAACCCTGGGGCTTTACATCTCCTAAAGCTCACATTCCACTGCAGCACATTAAATAGCTCTAAGAGCGGCCACAAAGTCTAAAAAGTCAGCTTCGTGACCTTGAAATGTGTCTGCTTTTCCATAATGGAAGGTTATTTTCAATGTTTTCTGGTATTTTCTTGTTTATGTAGGAAGTGTAACCCTCTGGATAATGAATTATTACTATAACCACATTAAAATAAGTATCTGCAGTAATCCGGTTTATATTATCAGCCAATGTCTATTTTCCAAAGATAAGCCTATGTTAAAAGAGGAGATAATTGGGTTCCGTTCTTAATACTCATCGGGCGTTATTTTCATAGAATTAAATTATTCAAATGAACTTCATAGCCACACTGTAAAAAGGCCTTTTATTTGCAACACATATTAAAGGTGTCCCTGTGGAATGAGAACACTCGCTGATCCATGTGCAGAGTTCAGGTGTTCATTTAAGTAATTCCGAATTATTGCCCAAAACCAGCGTGGGTGCAACAGGCAGGAGCTCAATAACTGTAAATTCAGAACCGTCAAGCAGGAATCGTAACACCAGAAGCAAAGCAAGGGTGGTAACCAGAGAATCTAAATGAGTACTTTTCCTTGAACTAAGGCGTGGTATGGCGCAAACACTCACCGCCTCATGAATAAGTGACCCGTTGATACAGAGCAGAGCACATGAACAAGAGGTGAGTGTAATAATGGGGAGAGGTGGAGTATGGGCAGACAGAGGAAGACTGAGCAGAGACTTGGCTAGATGCAGGTGTTACACCCCGTTAAACCGTGTGATGAGTTTGGATTGACTTACTGAATTCTTAGAAATTTAAAAAAAAAAAAAAAAAAAAGATAAGCATCAACAGTTGTATACGTAACTATTGCAGTCGTTGAGTGAGAGTTGCAGTTTAGGTCTTCTGCAGTTGTATAAGACACAGTTAGACGGTGAAGTACCTGATGATGAGTTGTTGTGTTTGTAAAGGAAAGCCTGTTATGAGTTGGTGCTATGCTGCAGGGCATGTTGGAGCTGAAGTTTATAGCAGCGGAAAAGGTGGATTCAGGTGGCAGCAAATCTTAATTAATAGCTGGGTAGCCGTACATCACATTGTCCTATCTGGCGGGAAAATGTAATTTACTACTCTGCCCTTCAATCCTTACCAATAGGCCAAAGCAATCTGGATAGATGCCTATGTTGTTCAATCAGACAACCGCAGAAGTTGGCCATGAGCCCTCCTCTCTGTACACACACGAGTGAGAGAGAGAGAGAGAGAGAGAGGGAGAGAGAGAGATTAAAGAGATATAATAGAAGGGCAGCAAAATGAAACTCTGCTGTAAATTGTCTGCTGATTTTATGATGACAGCGTTCCAAGATGATATGTTTCGGTGCTGGTTTTTACCGAGTAAATCCAGCGGATATTTTGCACCGAGCCCTTACAAAACCTCTCACCAACGCAAAAACTTTCGCAGAAGAAGGAGGACCGATCAACACAGCAAACGCCCCCTCAGGCACCCCATACAAATTGATTTTCAGGGGACTAATGGACATCAGGGCACAGACTATGTGGAGTAGATATTGAAGAGATTGTCTTTGTCCTAATGGGATGAGCAGCCAAGAGTTAATTCAGCAGTTCGACAGCTGCCTATCGCAGGGAGTGAGAGACCGAGGAGATGGAGGGAGAAAGATGGCTGCATTGCCTTAGTAAATGTAATGCATGCTTTCAAAGGAGATGTTTCAAATATGAAAAAAAAAAAAAAAAAAAAGAACCCCCGATGTGATGCCTTGATGTCTAAAATAAGCTTCCAATGTTCGCGCACCATCAGCAGATGGAAACATTTGATTGGACCTCTGAAGGGTGTCCATATATTTCATTTTTCCCTTTGGTGATGAGCAGGAGGAATGGAACAGATTGGATGAGTATCTTAATCACATATGAAGTGCGCGCGGGCAAAGAGCTACATAAGGGTGAGAGGACAGGGCGCGATCCCTCGGTTAGCGTCAGAATGCTCGCGACGCAGATTTAAATGAAGTGTCATTAAAATCCAAGTTCAAGCTCAAGGACTAAGTGTTCCCATCACTGTAAATCTCCAGCACATCTGGAGAACAAAGAGGCAAAGCAACGAGCATTACAAGTACAATGTGTCATGAGGGACAATCTTCACATTTTTTTAATTTAAATAACAACTGAGATTTCGTTTGGAAATGTATTAAGGTAAATGTTTTGCAACTCTGTGAATCACGTTTCACTCAAAAAAAAAAAAAATGCATGTAATTTAGAAACAATATCACAAATGAATTCTTTCAACAGTGTCATGCTGGTGGTGTGGTGCAGGACCCAAGTGCAGAGACACGATGATTGAAGGTGACAAACTGAGGATTTTACTGACAAAATAAAGATGAAAATACAAGTGCAAACCAGGAACAAAAACTGATAGCAAAAAGGTGCACTATAACAGTGTGCAAAAACACAAACAACGATAGACCAAGGACAAGGCAAACACTAGGACTTAAATACAGAGGGAAACTAAACAGGGCAAAACAGGATTGGATAAAACTAACAAGGTTAATAATGAGACAAACGGGAACAGGTGAGGGGCGGAGACAGACAGAGAACAGGCGCACAAAGACATGTCAAACTAAAAGTCCAAAATGAGGTGCAGGCTGTGACAAGCAGGTCTTCTTGAACGGAGGCCATCATGCTTACGTTAGTGCCTGCAGAATTGGAGTTTAAGACCATACAGTAGAATAGTTACAGGAGGATCAGAGGTAACATGTGTCATTGTACTATCATTTGATTCTGATTCAGTTGTTAATGAAACAGTGTGAGTAAGGTCGAAATGTATGCGGCGGCAATAAAATATACTCCACATCCTGTCTGCGCACTGACAGAACTCTGGTAGAAACAATATTGGTAGTTGCACACAAATGGAGTCATATCTCATAAGTATGCGCATAATAAGTAATTTCAATATGTGCTTCAACCTATCACACCAAATGATTCAATATCATCTCCCCATCAGGCTTCAAAAAGATAACCTCAAGAGGAAATCGAGCTCCTGCATCATACCTTATATATATATATTTTTTTTAGTCATTATATTTGTGTCAGCACCAGACTGGAATTTGCATCAGTTCCATCCTCGTATTTTTACTGCCTCTACAGCAATGTCAAGTTAAACACTGTATTAGAGCAGAATTGAGGAACGGCCCATAGAAATGTAGAGGACTGAATGATGGTGTGCAGAGCTTTGTGAATATGAGTGTGTGAATATGAGTGTGTGTGTGTGTGTGTGTGTGTGAGTGTGTGTGTGTGTGCGCGCAGGTGCATGTGTGTGTGTGTGTGTGTGCGTGTCTGTGTGTGAGTGAGACAGAGAGACCTGTGTATTTGAGTCTGGCTCAGAAAAAGGACGGACCTTTCTTAGCAAGCCCGCCGCGACATTATTGCTTCCTAATACACATTAGAGGAATCTCCCCTGTTATATGATGTCATTCAAACACAAAGGTAAACACATTGACACAGGGTAACAAACTACAACTCTTTTAATAGCAATTCTAGTAATGCAGAGGTGTTTGTGTTTTTTTTGTTTTGTTTTTTTTTGTTTTGTTTTGTTTTGTTTTGTTTTTTGTTTTGTTTTGTTTTGTTTTGTTTTGTTTTGTTTTGTTTTGTTTTGTTTTGTTTTGTTTTGTTTTGTTTTGTTTTGATTTGATTTATTGATTGTATGTTGAGACCAGCTGGACTTGATGAATTTCAAAAACTTCAACTCAAGCAAATTAGTAACCTCTCAGTCCATACTCTGACCATATCTACTTAACAACTGCATTTCACCCTAGATTTATTCTGTTTTTATTTCCTTCTTCGTTGTGTTTCTGTGCTGTATTTCAGGACAGACTGAAAATATTTTGAAATAGCAGACAGTGCACTCTTTTATTGTTTTAGTTCTCAAAGACACAACAGAAGCAGAGGAAAATAAGACACACTCTTTACTTTTACCTCCTTAGACTGTGTGTGTGTGTGTGAGAGAGAGAGAGAGAGAGAGAGAGAGAGTATTAGAGAAAGAGGGCGAAAGGGAGAGAGAGAGAGAGAGAGAGAGAGAGAGAGAGAGAGAGAGAGAGAGAGAGTATTAGAGAAAGAGGGCGAAAGGGAGAGAGAGAGAGAGAGAGAGAGAGGGAGAGAGAGAGAGAGAGAGAGAGTGAGAGTATTAGAGAGAGAGGGCGAAAGGGAGAGAGAGAGAGAGAGGGAGAGAGAGAAAGAGTGAGAGCAAAATGAAAGAGTTGGAGTAATTTGTCAGCACCTCTATTCGGTCGTGTCCTGTGCCCTGCAGGTCTGGCAGTGCTAAAGCTGTAAAGGTTTTGGCCCTCAGCTACCTGCTGCTCACACACAGTCCCTACAGCCTGCTTATTCCACAAGCTCTGTGCGTCACTGGGAGAGTCGTGACTGACTGGGATTTGTCTCTGGATTATGTTTCTCAGAGACACACTCAAACTGTGGCATTGAGTTGCAGTACAATACCACAAGGACAAAACAGGAGGCTGTCAAGGGGAGTTTCAGACAAGAGATAAATGGCCCGGGCCATTTTGTAAAACGTAGGAACAAACAAGTCAGACAAACATGCACATGTAATGTAAATTAAAGTGATTCAGCGAAGCATGAAATGCTCTGAGATTTATCAAGCTTGGGGACAAGGCCACACCCTAATGGCAATATTGATTTTTAAAACGTAAGATATTTCCTCTAGACGTGGATCACTGCCTAAATAACATATGCTTATAATTACGAAAATTATTACTGATTATGTTTCCGTGTTTCATGCTCTGTCAATCCATTTTATCTATTTTTCATAATCGTTGGCTACATTTAGGATAATGTTTAATTGTTCATTTGAAATATGCCTCAGCATGGAATTTACATTTATGAATTAATTCATTATTTCCATTCTATTAACTGCTATGCTGGTAAAATTCCATAAACAAGTTTCCCACTGTGCCTGTCCGTGTGTTGGTGTTTAATGAGAAAGGACAAAGTGCCACTGCTAATTTATAATAAATACTTTAAAACATCTCAAGCAAGGAGGTGTCACACTGTGCTGATGGAAACGTGTGAAGGGATGAAACACGCAAATATGACAAACTGTTTTGCATTTCTAGTGATACAACTAGTCAAAAGAAAGAAAACATCCGCTCAACTTTCTTCGATATGCCTTCGGTATTTATCATCAAGTAAAGATAAGGAATGTTCAGAACAGATGATTGGCTAGTGGACATCCTAGTTAATTATTCTGACAGCAGTTAAAGCCAATAGAATCACATGGCTCGGCATGGCGGTGGACTCATGAAGGTTCACTGTGAAAATATTGGACATTTTCACTGGGCATGAGTTGAGACCCAGAAGTTAAGAATGCTTAATGATATGTTAAGTACATTTGGTCCATACTGTGAGACTTAGGCTTTTTGGCTGGAGTAAAACCATAAGTGGGCCACCACAGAGATGATAAGTTTTTACATTCCTTAAAAGCTCTTACATTGCAGAGCTTTTAAGAAAATATGAGAGATTATGTTACCATGTATATTATCATTATGGGTGGCACGGTGGCGCAGTGGGTAGCGCTGTTGCCTCACAGCAAGAAGGTTTCGGGTTCGGTTCCCGGCCGGGTCCTTTCTGTGTGGAGTTTGCATGTTCTCCCCGTGTCTGCGTGGGTTTCCTCCGGGAGCTCCGGTTTCCTCCCACAGTCCAAAGACATGCAGGTTAGGTGAATTGGAGACACTAAAAATTGCCCTTAGGTATGAATGTGTGTGTGAGTGTGTTTGTCTGTGTGTCTGCGATGGACTGGCGACCTGTCCAGGGTGTTTCCCCGCCTTTTGCCCTATGTGTGCTGGGATAGGCTCCAGCACCCCCGCGACCCTAATCAGGACAAGCGGTCTAGCCAATGAATGAATTATCATTATATGTAGTGTTCCATGTTCCATGTAAGACTCCAGTTCAGTAGCAGCAAAATGAATGTGTTTGTGGGAAGACATTAACTAACACTGTACTGATCCCTGTGGGGTAAGTCTTCTCTGCATTTAACCCATCAACCACTTATGAGTACTGGGCAGCCACCACACAGTGCCTGGGAACCATCTCCTTGGTCAGGGGTATCCAGT
Source organism: Chanos chanos (assembly GCF_902362185.1). NCBI lineage: Eukaryota > Metazoa > Chordata > Actinopteri > Gonorynchiformes > Chanidae > Chanos > Chanos chanos. The sequence continues at coordinate 12,196,608 of NC_044499.1, forward strand.
GTCTATCGTGTATGTCTTTGGTTGTGGGATGAAACCCATGTGAACACCATGCAAATGCTGCACAGAGAGGAGCCATAACCAGGACTCAAACATAAATCTCTTTCTTTGTGAGGCGACAGTGATAACCACTGCACCACTACCGTGTTGCCTCAGAGAACTTTATCATCCTTTCTTTTTAATATTTATGAATCTGCAATGGTATCAGTCTTTCAGTGCCGAATACGAGAATACCCAGAGTTTTTTGAACATGAAGTACAGACCAAATCCTTCTGGATCCATATATTGTGAGTCCTTTAACCCCGCCTATAACTCATAAATGCTTTGTTCTCTGGGAGTCACTATGCTTAACTGGTTGATTACAACTATATCTGAGGTGCCCATGCCCCAAAAAATAATATAAGACTTACAATGTCAAATCTTCAGAACATTCTGTACTATAGCTGGATGGAACATTGGAACTATTAATCAATTGAGAGACTGCCATCTTGCACACATTAAACTCTTACCAAGTCTATGTCCATGTTCAATATGAACACCATTCTCACAATCACAATGAATAAGATCCTGGATCGCAAAGGAATACCATCCACTTTGTTAGTTCATACAAACTTAACAACACAGACGTATCCACTGAGCTTGAATTTTGTATGAAAACTTATTATTGTTCCATATACAATTTATTTTTTTGTCTACGAAGGTAAAGAAGAGGCAAGGTCTCTGAGAAAATGAGATCTCCCTGCAGGAATGATCACGTGCATTCAGAGCACTGCAGGAGACCCTGGCTCGGTGAAAATGGGAATTCAGCCCTGCGGTTTCCTGGCCCCGCGTCCGCTTATCCATTCCGACGCATCCGTGTCTGTGTGGGAGCCGTGGAATAATCGCTCTGATCCCTCAGCCCTGAGGTTTTCCCATTAGTATTCCATACCTGTGGAGGATCTGCCACCATAGCCTCCAAACCATGGGGAGAACATAGACTACAGAGTCCCATTAAGAAAGTATGAGCGCTGTACCAGGAAGAGGACAATGCCACCGCACTAACACGTCCTGTCAACATGCAATTTACAAGGGAACATCACACGGTACGAGAGAAGAAGCCGGTGATGAGAGAGGAGAGACATAAGAAAGGATGGTGCTCACACGCTAGTTTTTTTTTTTTTTTCACATACTAGAAATAATGCTACAGACGTGTTGTAACTGGTTGACAGCTTGGCAGTGGTTTTGAGAATTTCTCAAATATCACATCAATACGGGCGGTCTCACTCTATATGCATTTACTGGGAAAATAAAATAACTTCCCCAGTTCTATCAGTAGAAACCGATGTTGACCAATAAACTGGAAACTTCATTCCCTGCCGAGCATTTCCTGAGATCAATACTCTGTCAGAGCATGGAAGAATGCACAGCTCATAAGACACAGAGAGAGAGAGAGAGAGAGGGAGAGAGGGAGAGAGAGAGAGAGAGAGAGAAGAACAAACATAACAATGGTTGAGAATCCTACATACTGTGTTTGTCCCTGTAAAGGTCATAGCCAGCAGCTTGACTCTTTGAGCTGCATTGATGTGTTCTCCATGTATAGGGTTTCCTCAAGTCCTCAGAAGCCTGTGTTACCCTGTGTTACCGAGGGGCCCCATTGACTGCCTGCCTGCCCAGAGCTTATGTACAAACACAACACTACAATCATCACAAGTTCACCCAATCAAGAAATGAACATTTGACCCATGTTCAAAATAATAGCAGCCTAAATGGCACCCATGTTCAATTCAGTCAAGCTAACTTGCCTCAAGGTTTGCGATGTCAGTGCAGAAAAAGAAAGTAGTCTCTCTTTTCTTTTTCTCTCTCATGTTTTTTTCCCCCTTCATTTACAACAATAAAACGAACTTAAGAACATGACTCAGCAACTGGAAAAAAAAAAAATTCACTGAAAAAAACACTTTGGTAGTTAAAGATATATGATGGCTTCCATTTATGAATATACACATTCTCGTTTCACAGCACACGTGACTTTTTTTTTTTTTTTTTTTTTGAGTAGTGATCCCACTGGGCACTGAACTTTTGTTAAAAGCACTTGACAGTCCATGAAGACATTCGGGTGTGAGTCCCTTCTAAAGATCACACTCGCTGAAGTCAAGTGGAGTTCACCAATCCAGGGTCACGTC
>NC_044499.1:12201263-12271263 GCF_902362185.1 Chanos chanos
TGGATTATGTTAGACTATGAGGAAGTTCATTTACCAGCATGTCAGAGTAGAAACTCTCCTGCTTTACTTTGATCTCCTGTGTCTTTCTAACATGAACTATCACATTTGAACAGGTCCTTTTGTCTCTGGAATATTATTATCTCTCACATTACAAAGGAAAGACTCTGTGCTTAGTGTTTTACTTGTTAGTGCTCTTGTATTTGGATGTGAAAGAATCATCGAATGAACAGAGCAATAGCTGAAAAAAATGAACTAGAATTGTACCTTTTGGGATTTCAGTTACTTAATCCTACTAAGTTTGATGTTGATTCCAGGTTTTCCTAACGTAATTAAGGGGCATCAGATATATGAGGAGGCACAGTGTCTTTAAGAATCACACAGCCAGTAGGCACTGCTCTTTTCAATCTATATACAGGAGTTTACAAATAAATGAAAAGATATAAGCAGGCTATGATATGCAAGTGTGCATGCAGCGCGCATGCTTGTGTGCGTGTGCATGTGCGTGTGTGCGTTCACGCATGCGTGAGTGGGTCCACTGTGACAGCAAAACAACTTTGTGTTAAAAAAGATTATTAAGTACCTTATAAATATGATATAATATAACATAACAAAAAGTTCTGACATTTTAAAAATGATTACACCAACAGACTGAATGTCGGGTTCATTTATTTAGTTCCGTTGTGGTCCCCTTCACCCTCTGTAACTAAATTTAGTTAGATTAGGCTGAGTTCGATTAGGTTGAGTTAGATTAGGTTGAGTTAGATTAGGGTGATTTAGATTAGGTTGGGTTAGATTAGGTTGGGTTAGATTAGGTTGATTTAGATTAGGCTGAGTTAAATTAGTATAAATTAGATTAGGCTGAGTAGGATTAGGTTGAGTTAAATTAGGTTGGGTTAGATTGGGTTGGGTTAGACTAGGTTGATTTAGATTAGGTTGAGTTAAATCAGGCTGAGTTAGATTAGGTTGAATTTTCCTAAGAGTTTTCTTTTCTTGTTTTTCTTTTTTGTTTGTTCGTTCGTATTTTTCAAAGAAAGTATTTTTCTCAGCACTGTTTAACCCTCATAAACTATGTTACTATCCAAATGTATATCAAGCATGGTGCAACATTTGGTCTGCCTTTTAATTGCACTACACTATCATTGTGAGGAACTGTAATTGTACTCCATTAAACTCTAAAACACTAAAACGCTAAATGACGTCAAAACAATGTTTTCATGTTTTTTCATGTTTTTTTTTCTTTTCTACTTTGAAACACATTTATTCCAACACCAGAAAACATATTTTAACAGAGTACCAGGAAAAAGCCCTGAGGGTTTTGGGAAATCTAAGGTGAATCAATGTCTGTGTAAGTGCATCATCAGGTAAACATTTATCATATTCCCATCAACAAACAAACAAAATCCATCAGTGACCCTTCATCGACCAGTTTCTCAGAAAAATTAAGGTGATAATATAATAGAGCGTAATCCTGTATCTTTCAGCACATATATCCATGGGTAACAATCTGCAAAAATGCACTTACATATTTTCTGTGTACTGGAAAGAACAGTGTTTCAGAAGTACTGTGAAGTGACTATAGATTACGGCATAGTCAAAGCATATGAAATAATTTACACTTAGTTGCTTACTGAAATGTGCTGTCTTAAATTCCGTCTCCAGAAGGAGAAAAGGAATTATGCCAAACAGTAGTATTCCTCAGACACACATCAGTATTCCCTCACAGTGCAGACCCTCCATAGATATCACTGAGATTGTTGTATATGTGTGCATGTGTGCATTGGGTAAAGAGTCTAGAATAAGAGAGTAAACCTGATAATGGAACTGATATCTGCCCTTGGACTTCTGGTGACAAATCATTTATAGATTTATAGTGATGGCAAAATGTCTCTAGTAAGAAAAATAGACGGAAATATCAGCTTTTCAGTGTCAGTTTTTCTAATAAACCTTTCAATCTCTTAAACCTTTTTTGTTTTTATATTGTGCTGCGTGTGACACAGATGCATCCAGATCTGTTCAATGCTGACATTAAATTGCTGTTATTTTGTTGAATCTCTCTGCCAAACAATGAAGCTTATTGGAGGAAAATAAAGAACAACAAGGCATGAGAAAAAGTGTACACTACAGCTGAAAAAATGGATTCAAAAGACAAATAGGAATTAGGAAAGTGGAAAAAGGTAAATACTTCAGAAGACTGAACAAATTAGCTGAGCTTTTCAATTTTCACTAAATTATTCTGGAAGAGTGGGTCATATTTAACTTTAACCTACCCTTTAATTGCCTGATCCTCGGGAGAGGATGAATTTTAAGTACATATTTTTTTCAGTTCAATTTTTTCTCATTACAGCGGCTGTTTGTCAACGGGTCAGCTATTTTTCCAGCGACGTTTTTCTTCTTCTTCTTCTTCTTCTTCTTCTTCTTCTTCTTCTTCTTCTTCTTCTTCTATTCATTCTGCCTTGTGGGATGTAATAAAAAAGATCAAATTTTAGGGATCTTCATCTATCAAAGAATCTTTTGTTGACGTTACAAAATGTGAGATTGAGTTTTGTGATGGGAAAGAGAGAGACAGACAGGGAAAAAGAGAAAGAGAGAGAGATGTTTCAGGTGCTAACGTTCAGTAAGCTTTAATCGACTGCGGAGGCACATGACACAATAGCAAATACATAAGGAGATATCATTTTAGAGACACATTTTGCATAGGAATTTTGTGCTGCAAATCATAATCTTTGAATATACTCTTTTGTTGGAAAACGTTACATTAACTGGAATAGATTCAATGTGTTTACCTAACTGAATATTGTATTTTATCAACACTATCCGTCCTTCTCTCCGTAGTACCTCTGAGCAGTAGGAAGGAATTTTAGTTTCAGAAGTGCATACAAACACATGACACAACCAAATTCCATTTCAGTACGGACAGATATCCAAGCAGAAAGAGAGTGCAAGTTGCTAATCAGAGGAGAGAGAGGTCAGAGGTGTGTGTGTGTGTGTGTGTGTGCGCGTGTGTGTGTGCGTGTGTGTGTGCGCGTGTGTGTGTGTGTGTGTGTGTGTGTGTGTGTGTGTGTGTGTATCTGTGCATGTGTACGAGTGTGTGTGTGTATGTCTGTACGCGCGCGCGCGTGTGTGTGTGTGTGTGTATACAGAGATGTATGGGTGCGGTAATGGGCCCTGGCAAGGCACATGAGGCTCTGAGGTGGAGGGCAGGGGAGCCTCAGAGAAGCTGAAAGGAGAAACACCACAGGGAAGAAAATCGATTCTGCAGTCATAGCGATTAAGAGATGGGATTTGCTGATGGTGATGCAACAAAGGCGGCCCTTACTGGGCAATTACCCATCCTTTAATAGAGTTCAAGCCAGGTCCAGCAATCACCATCGGAGAAGGGGAGGCACTGGCGAAATTAGAGAAAGTCATCGTACATTGAGCTTGGACTGATATTTAAACACACTGGCACGCTACCTTACAAGGAGGGACACAGAGACGTCCCATTTATGGGGAATAAACAGTCGTCCAATTGATTCACAGCTGAGGAGTAATGACTGATGGAAGCTATTGTCATGTCCCATAAAAAGAGATGATTGCACTATAATTGTTCAGTTTCTCCGGTAATTGTGGTCCTTCTCTATTTGAAACTATTCATGTAAACAACTGCAGTGAACCTTTGCGTCGGGGTGGAGCAGTATCTGAAATGATAATTGCAGGTGTCTGCAGCCACCTGTAATGTCTGCGTCCAAGCAGTTTCTCATTTTGAGAAAAGAGGCAGAGAAACAGATGCGGTGAAGGTAAAGGTTCAAGGTTGCCTCCAACAGGCTCTGAGAAGCAGTACATGTGGTCGTCATGCCAAACGCTTTTCATTCTCTTTCTTTGGCGACCATGGTTACAAATATAAACACCGCATTCATTCTCCTTAGTTTCTGTAAGGATAGCAAAATACAAAAACAATATTTCTTGTATAGCCTCAAAAAATGTCCATTGTACTGTTTATTCTGAAATCAAAAAGGGAAAACATTTCTCAGAAGGCAAGAGACAGGGCGTCAAGCTACAAAACAAACAACAAAAAAGAGCACATTTAATTTCTCAAGTCAAAAACTACAAACCACAGTAACAAAATGCCCACAAAACATTAGCATTACACAGTAGATGTATTATCATTAGACTTTAGATATACTGGTGACACACCAGATCTATGTGTCCTTTCACACTCATATCAGCATGAGTAATGATAAATGACAGATTCTTATCTGAGATACCTCAAACCCATATTTTCAAATACACTTAGTGCAGCAGAAAAGCACTCATAAACATAGAAATTCATGTGTATGCATTTACACACCTGCAGCGTACAGACAGCAGACAGGCACACACACACTCGCACACACGCACATACGCACATACACACACACACACACACACACACGCACACATGCACACACACCAACACACACACGCACAACAGAGAAAGAAAGAGAAAAGTCATGCAAAACGCACACCATCACTCACAAAAACACAGCTTTATGGGTTTTCCATACACTGGTTCTATTCATCACAATGCTCCCATAGGATCTCTGAAGTACAAAATGCCTACAGCAAGCTTTACTTTGCCTCCATACCCGGGTATGAGGAAGTAGGCTAAACCACACAAGGAGAAGGACGGACAGTGTTTCTGACTTTCATTTGCACATGTGAGAGAAAAGGAGAGAGGGAGAGAGAGAGAGAAAGAGAGAGAGAGTGCTGATGTACATGTTTGCCCTGTGCATGTGTGTTTATGTGTGCGTGCATGCCTTCATATGTATGAGAACATAATTGCTGGCAGGCAAAAGTGAAGGTTAATATCCGTGTGAACATATTTTACCTTAGGGTAGTCTCACACAGTGAGCCTCCGAATTTCTGCAGTCAGTATTCCGCTCACCTATTCAGTCCTAGAAGTTGTGACAACAACCAGTTATCAGTGGTGTTGAAAAAACAGGTGACAAATCAAAAACCACAGTGAGTCAAGAACCTCTCCACAACTCTTCATCATATGAACCACCATGTCTTGTACCTTTGATTACTGCCAGCTAGAAATACAAAAAAAACTGCAGTGTCTTTGTTTATATCACAGTGACAAGTAAGCGTTTCTACTGGCTGGCTGTGACATTAAACGATCTGTTATGGTCACTGTCAGTCTTTTTTTTTTTTAACATCCAAAGAGCTCTCCTAACAGATCTTCTATCTCCAGCACGCACGTAAGGTGCATTTTCTTTGCTTTGGCTCTGAAAGAAATTGTGAGAACCAACTGTATAGGTGTAGGACAGACCCAACGGCACATGAAGTTTCATGGAGTCATGCAAAAGCCTCTGAAAGGAACACTAGAGAGAGATGGAGAGAGAGAGAGAGAGAGAGAGAGAGATGCAATACAGCGATTTGAAATCTTGTTACAGACTCATCTCTAATCCAAACACAAACTAAGTACAAAAATAATCTCCTGAGTTTCACTAATAATCATGCTGGCAAAGAGCAAGCCAAAAGGACTCATGGACACGGGAGATTGTATTAGCACGGCTTAATGCAATTTCAGGATTTTGCTTTGTTCGGCCCTGTAATAAAGTTCCATATTTTTCACCACAGAGACCTCTAACAGGAGAGTGAGGGGAGGGACAGGCAACTGGGGGGGAGGGGTGTCGTTATGGGAGGGTTTAAGCCAAACAGCACACAGAGTCTTGGGACTGATAAATACAGACTCTGATAAGGCATGTGAGTGTGTCGAGCTCGGCTCCTGGGTCCAATAGGAATCAGGCAGGAGATCTGTCCTTGCTGTTCTCAGCACTTTGGAAATTCAGGCAGTGTGCATATGCTGGCTGTTCTGGCTGCGTGAACAGCTCAATCGGCTTACTGGGGGTTTTGTTTGTTTGTTTGTTTTTTTCCCCAGAAATATTGATTATCATTAACATGCAACCTTCATTCTGTTATTGACAGAACATGCACACACCAAAAAAAATAAGATGTTGATATCTATGTACCCAATGCACTGTAATAAAATTGTGAATACTGTTTACATATTCAATTCATATCTACATATTCAAATTAAACAGAGTTTTGTTCAGAATATATCAGAAGACAGGAAGCCCACTAAACACCAGCTGTACCATTAAAGTTGACAAAATCATTCTCCCTCATAAATAGACTAAAATAGTCATCTATCTGCTGTCTGCATTTGAGACAACTGTATCTAACTCAAATTTAAAAGTTATACAAACTCATTTGGCAATCACGCTAACATGCTGAAAAGCAAAATGAATATTTATGTGTTCAAAGATTTAACAAATGACCTCATAACTCATACTCTTGCTGGTAAGAGGTTGAATGATTCAGCAAATAACAGCCTTCTAACTAAGCAACATTAATTTTCCATATTTCCCATTTATGAAATTAATTGCTTCAGTCAAACCTGCATGAAGCGGTCATTAGAGCTGACAGTACAAAATAATGTTTGTTTGTCTGTCTATCTGTCTATCGGTCTGTCGGCCTGTCTGTCTATCTGTCTGTCTGTTTGTTTGTTTGTTTGCTTGTTTGTTTGTGCTTTTGCAACTTGCAACAAGCATATTAAGTTCCTGCTTTCCCATATCTTTGGCTAGTGTTTGTGGAAAGGCTGTGTGGCAACATAATGAAGTACATACATCAGACTAAATAGCTGGGCCTTATGGAATCCAATATTCACTGTATAGTCATTACTGTCCTGTGCACCCTCTGTAGAGATCCATAGCAATGATGTCAGTAACACTTTTACATTGATGGGGGGGGGGGGGGGGGCGGTTGCTGTTGATCTGCTCCTTTCCAGAGTTAATCTGTCACATTATCTGAGCTTAAAGCCATTTTCTGTGTGATCTGTGAAAATGTGCTGCCAGTAAATGTAAACCTCTGTCCCTTTTCCATAGAGCTGGGGTTGTGCTGTGGGGAAAGGGCATTTCAGTCAATAAGTGTATTTCGCTGTATATTTTTGTTGAGTCTTTGTTCCAGAACTGTATTTTGCCAAACACACATGAAAGGACCTCCGTTTTGCACAAGTTTGATGCTGAAAGTTTTCTTTGGTTAATGGCATTGATCTCATTACACAACATAAAAATCTCTCATTTTCATCCTTACAGAAGCAGCGACCCACGGTAGAAACCGTAACCTTTCCAAAACAAAATTTTTGAGTGACAGTCAAAGGGAGAGAGACAGCGAGAGAGAGAGAGAGAAGCTAATCAAAATGAATACGTTTACTGTGGCGCGTATCTCTTTGCAGAAAATTGTTTCACTGCCAAAAAAAAAAAAAAAAAGTATTACTATGCAATGTTTGTGTGTACAGGGTAAAACTTCTCGATACAAAACGTCGCCAAAAGGAACACCAAAATTTACAGTGTCAGATATGCAGAGGAATCAGACCTAGTGGGGGGAGCAGAAAGATAAACTGGCATTGTGAGTCAGGCGGCAGTCTAGTGGAAGCAGGTGTATATTTATAGCCTGTGTGATGAGACCTGGAGAATGCTGATCAGCAGGGGAGCTCCTGCATTTGAGCTGGAGATAACTCAAATCTGCACTTCCATTCATCTTCTCCGCCAGCAACACATTCTCTGGGACATTAAAGAACAACAACGCTTCCATGCTCCTCATATTCCCTCTCTCCCCGCCGGGGGAAGATAGTTCTCACTCCCTCCATCCTACACAGCCAAGACTTAATGAGAGAGATATAAAGACAAACCTCGCCGCCCTCGCCTCCCTACTCCCCAGCCGGTGTTCCACTCTTTAAATCAGCCCCCCCCCCCCCCACCCCAACCATCACGATGCGCAATCCTCCGAGCGTTCATTCAGTGTTTTTATTTAATCTAGATGACTAGACAGGTGTGTCACTAAGAATTCAGAGCCTCGTGTAACAATTTGATTTTACGTAGTTGCATGTTGTCTGAAAATAATAGAAATAGACAGGAAATTGGAGGCCTAACCCTCGAGGAGGGAAACAAATTGGTACACCCATCAACAAGAGTACGAAATGAATCATTTGAAAACATTATTTATGTAATGTAAATGCCACAGCAAAAGACAACAGAGATGTCAAAATTGTTTACCTCATAATTTAGCATTGGATAGTCAGACAACAAGTTGATACAGGTAGCTGGATAGTGTCTTTGTTAAAAGTCAGGCATAGCTAATAGATCAGAAACAATTTGTGAAACATAATGTTTGCCAAACTGAGAGCACTTCACGCAATACAGAGAAAAACGCAAGAAGCTCTGGCTAAATTAATCAAGAATACTTTAACTCGCTTGACAAAAAAATTTAAACAAGCAAAAATTTAAACAAGCAAATTGTTACAGTTATTACAATTACTGATCTTTGATCCAAGTCCAATCCAGACTGGCCAAAAAATCTTCACAATAAAAAAAAAAGGAAAAAAAAACCCTGAGACTGTTGGGGTTTTTGTTTTTTTGGGTTTTTTTTTACAGTTTTAATATAATTGAGGCACAGTTTCCCTACCCAAGACACCTTTGTGCCTTACAGGCATTATTGTTAAAAGGTTCAGTAGAGATTTCTGCTGTGAGAGAGGAGTTTTCACAGGTCGTTTAGTTCTGAAAGGACTATTTTCCTTCCTTCTGCTTTTTCTTCTTTTTTATTTGAAGTTTTATTTGGTTGTTCCCACTGCTATTCTGCTTGATTTTTTTTCTCATAATTTCAAGCAGAGTTAATCACTCCTGGAATTACAACAAATAAAATGAAATTTTCGTGCAACCTTAGAGGAGCGGATTTATGATCAGTTGGACACTGTGGAAAATTCGGTCCAATAAATATTTCAAAGCCGTGATTATTTTGGGGAAAACAATAAATAACCCGTAAACCTCTTGGGCTCGTACAAAAAAAAAAATCTCGACGCCCTTTCCATAAGGGTTCTTTTTACAGGCAGTCATCTTATGCGCTTTTTAGAAGAAAACATTGGGTCAATGCAACCAGCTGCAACACAGAGAAATGCATCACACAGGATCCACACCTCTGATCTGTACTAGGTTAGCCATGTGTATCTGGAGTTCTAAGAGTACAAACATCGTTTTTTCTCAGACGATTCTGAGACTTTGTAGTGATTTGAAGTGACTTTGAGGTAGTCATCATGGACTGGGAAGAAGATTTCTGAGCTTTAGCTGTTTGCTATTCCTAATGGGAAAAGCATGTAAATACTTTTTTTATCCTTCCCTTAAACGTTATTGACTGAGGTGGACTTGAACAGCTACATCTAGAGATTTGGATGTGTGATTAGACTTCTTAGACATTACAATACTGATCTCAGTCTTTTGGATCTAGTCTTGGTTTACTACAGTAGCGGTGTCAAAGGTGTTCTGAATACAAAAACATGATGCAGTATACGGTGTATCTTAATATACATTCCTTCATTAATGTTACCGTTACATCAATGTGATTTTAGTTTTTGTCATTATTGTTAAATTAACATTGCATCCCATCTACAATGATTTATTTATTTTCTTGTTTTCATTTCAGAAATAGCCTCTCGTTGCTAGGTGACACTAACACAAAAGAAAAATGCTCAGTAGCATTTAACAAAGCAGAGAATACTGATACAAACAAGACATTTAAGCTTAGGAGCTCTTTTATCACTAATAAAAGATAAAGACGGTTTTAAAAATGAACAAACATACCTTTGGACAAGTTAGTTGAAGTCTGAGCAAATAGTTTTGTAATTTGAGACAAGGCAGCTAGGGGAACAGAGAGCATGACACTCCTCTTCCCTCGGGTCAAGTTTAGTCAGTGAAACGAAACTTTTTTGAAGAGCCGCTGTACCTACAGCAAAAAAAGGGGGTTAATTTAATCGTTCATATGCCAAGCCGTCTGACTGAGCGTGATGCTTACACATGCACTTCACACTCCAAGGAGACCCATGATTTATCTGACTGTGCAGTAACCTGGTTAGAGGGCTAAGCTAAAATCAGGAGCCCCCGAGGAGAAGTAAAGCCAAGGAGAGGTCAGGAACAGAGGAGCTGACATGAGGAGTGCAGGGTCAGATGGGAGAAGATCAAGGTTTCCGTGGCAATGATGGAAAATTAAATAACTTTCATCGAAGTGGAATGGTCCAGGCAGAGAAAGAGAGTGTACTGCCTCCTGGAGACAGAGCGGTAAATCAAATGCGTCCAGGGCTTATCACCCCACCCAGAGGCCCAGCCTCCACAAGGTCAGTTGGAATGATATGGCTGGTGGAGAGGGTGGAGGGAAAAGAGGCTCGTACTGGAAAAGGGCAGAACGAAGGTTGCGTATCAGACAGACAAGGTTACTGGCCTCCTCAATGGAATCTTTCCTCCAGCAAAAGGTGATCTTCACCATCTCCAGCTCCAGGGAAGGTTTCACTGTCTGCATGTTCAGTCTCTTATCTAGCAGCTCCAAGCATTTGCTGTCCTTCCAAAAGCTGCCACTAGGACACATGTTTCCGCCCTGTACGCCTTGTGGACGTTCTTTCTCCCTTTTTTTTTTTTTTTTTTTGCTTTGACAAGAATATGTGTTAGCACTGTAATCTTCTCAGACCTGTCCTTCAGAGCCACTGGAGAATCCGAGTCGGCAGAGCACTCCTGGTGCTTGGAGCTTTGCACACGTAATGAGGTTCTGAATGTGGGTAAAAGAGTGTTGTTTTCATAGCGTCACAGTGAATAGAAACAGAGGCTTAAGAAAATATTTGTGAATGTCAAGGTGAGTATACATCAGAGATTGATTTCTGAGGCATATTGTGTGACTTTCATACCACAAATACTATAAGACCTACGGCAAATTCAGCAGGCAGGAGGGCCATAGGAGAAATTCACTCACCAGGTCAATACCGACATGACCTTGTTTAAATGCAATACCCTAGTATATGTTCTCAGTTTCTTCCTCATTTATGCTATTCTCATTGGTGGATTCATGTCACATATGTAGCGATACGAAACTGTGTGAGATTTTTTTTTTTTTCCAATGCAAAAATTAGACACGCTTAATGTGATTTGTGTCTTTGTAGGTTTAACTATATCCCTCTCTGTGTTGGAGCCGATAGGCCTGTCACAGGGTTTCTGGGGAACAGTGTCTTCGGGGTACCCTCTGATGGAACCTCAGATTCCCAAGATCCCTCTCTCTGCAGGAGCAGAGCATGTCATCCACGGCACGCATCGCTTTTATATGTCCCCTCCTCGGCGGGAGCAAGATCTTTCATCATCCAGTGTCTCAGCTCCCCCATTCCTCCTCTTTCCCCCCTATGACGAGGAGAGAAGCACATTTGTCATTCACACCTCTCCCCTTTCCTCACCTCCCCATCATTATTCATTCTTCCCACTGTGTCTATCTTCATACCTCACATACACATGTACACTCAGGCATTTCTGCACAGTCTCCTTTACCTGAATTACATCTAGGAGAATGCACAATGTGCCCCTGATTCCCTCTGATCCTTTCCCACATCACCCTGGTCTTCTCTCTGTCTCCAGTAAGACTCAGTCCCAAGGCTCACTCTATATAACTCTGTATCACTCCCATGATCATCGCATAGCTGGCACAATTGCCACTAATCACTGCTTCTTCAAATATGTAACTGGACACTAACTAGACATGTAACTAGACACAACTGGTATAATATTGTAAGACATAATATTGCAATACAGAATGACAGCATAAACCCATTTTGGTTATCCATTCATTCTTAATACTGTCCTGTGCTTAGTGCTCAGTCTCTTATTCCGTTTTCTTCCTCACCTCTCCCTAAAGCTGTATTATCCCTTTCACATCCTTTTACTGCTCTTCTTCTATATCCACTTCTCTCTGTCATTTCTATACCTCTCTCTTTTGCAGAAACCTGCTTTCCATTCGTTTTTCCCGTTGTCGTTCTGACTGTGTTCTGGGCTTGTGAGGCAGCGTGTTTGTCACACAGCTCATGTCTCCGCAGCAGATGAGGGCAAATAAGTTCCTCAGGCCCTGGAGCGTCGACACTCTGTGTGCACGGAATGTCGTGTTCAAAATTAGAACGTTGGCTTAAGGAGAAAATGAACAGACGAAATCTCTCTCCAAATGTATACCATCATCTGTGCAATTGGTTGGGCTGCATCTGACTTCTGAATGTTTAGTCCAAATATTCACCTGCTAGGGTCTAATTAGACGTGGGTGGAACTCCAGTGGCCCACAGGTCCACATCATTTGTCTTCACATTCTCATAAGTATCCTGCATACAGTCTCTTGGCATCCTTAATGAGATCCATCCCAACAGTATGAGCAGTCCCTAACCAGTGAAAGATTTTGCTGGTGTGAATTGTATAACCAAGGTGAATTACATTTTAATGCCAATGAGGTAAATCTGGGGTATTTCCACCTTGCTGTTGGCCATTATTAATATATCTTGGTGAATGGAATGCTCCCCATGAACAATGCCACACTTTCTCTGAATTGAAAGAGATTCATGAGAAAAAAAAACAAAAAAACAAAAGGATTACGTATTGCGGGGTAAAATTGGCCTGTATGTGACTTTAGAAGGAGAAAAGTCAGTGAGGGGTGTGTTGTTGCATTTAAATTTGCTGGGTACAGCGATAAAATGTAATATCTCGCCCAGCCTTCGCCAGGAGAACACACAGAAGCCTCACTGTTCCCTACATTTCCATTAAGCTGTCAGACTACCCTCTGGCCATCATGTTCTTAACATGCAAACTCCATACTCAGTCAGCTCTCGAAGTTGGCATGTCCGTGTGATTTTGCGGTAGAGATCCCCTCAGCCATTAAATTGTCTTTTTTCTTGGCACTTAAGAGACTATGGATAAGTTCCCAAGCATTAAAACCAGCAAGACATTGAGAAATCATTTTTTTCTAAATAGGATTCTTGAGGTTAATCGTAATGGATGCTGTAAAGACCACATTTTGAATCTATTTAAGCTGAGAACACGTTAGCATCATCAGTGTCAGGGGCATCATTTTTATAGCTGTCACCGAAAATAATCTTCTTGTCAAAGATTATAATCTGGACTGGCTTGTAATTGCTCACCATAAAATAACAGGGTGCTGGCAATTGAGAGACACAATGCTTCAATACCCAAGGAAAAGTTGTTTATCATTTTTATACACATTTCAGATTTTTCAAAATAATTATGACGAAATTGTGTAGCGCCGTATCATCTGACCTGTGTTGCATGCACATTTGAAGACCTCATTAATAATGGGTTTTGACTTTGATCATATGCTTTGTGATAAATGCGTAAGACCTGAATCAAATTCATATCTAAACAATTTGAATGGTCAGCCCTGTGTCAATACTTCTAAATAACCCCTTTAGTTATGCCTCCCTTAATCTTAAATCCGTTTTGAGTAATGACTACATTATGATAAAGATTCAATGCATTATTGAAGTTGAAATGACTCATTCATCTTTGTGTGGCTTTAATAATAAAGAAAAGAAAACAAGGAAAATGAGCCATGTAACAGCATTGGATAGGAACCTTTTTTATTTTTTTTTCCTAGATGTGTGTAGTGGTGGATGTGTGAACAATATATTAGTTCTCGCGCTGTCATTGGTAGTCCTGAAACGTCTTTGGCTGTACAGGGAACAGGTATCTTTCCCCCTTTAACTACTGTTTCACATTAAAATTACATGACGTGAGTATGATGAAACTACTCTCCCATCCCTCAGGAATGACATTTAATAGTGTCGCTGTGCAAAATTTATCACGTCACGGCAAGAGCATTCATTAAGTCCATCGGGCAATGACCGCACTGTTTCTGCTGTCCCAAATGGGAAAAGGGATTATTAGGATGGCTAAAAACAGCCCAGACTCGGCCCAAATCAGAGAGGGCCATTTGACGGCTGAACTTAAAGGAACCGGAGTGTCACTGATAATAAGGTCTGAGTTATTTAGGTCAGCAGTCATTTGATGTCGTTTTTAATTGTAGATGTCATCAATGAAGCAGCCGTGGCGGAGCTGTGTTAGTCTAAGCCTTGTCTTCTGAGCGCAGTTAGGACCAGCTTGCCATAGTTTATGAGGGTATCAACTGTTTAGCCTGTGTTAGGATATGCAGCAGTTATATTTTTTAGACGAAATGATCTAACGGTTCACTTGTGCCTTGTCAGAAGAGGGCACAGGGGTTGAAAAGTCTAGAGTAATCTTTTGTTCGGCAGAATCCTTTTTCTTTTGTAACAATGTACTTTCTTTCGGTCTGTCATTCTTTACCGTCTTTTCAGCCTGATCTCCATAGTTTTTTGCACTGTAAGAATAAATTGTGAATTATCATGACAACAAGATAGTTTGATGCAAAATGAAAAAATGAAAAAATTAATAACAAATCCAGTTCTTCTCAAACAGATTTTTGATCTTTTGTTGATTCGAAAGCTTTTTTTGCTTTGCTGCCCTTTTGTTGTTGTTCTATTATTATTACGATTATCATTATTTGTTATTATTTGTTGTTTACGGAGATGTGTCCTTCATCTTGGATCCATTGTTTGAGTGAAAGCTGTGCCAGGCTTACAGACTGCAGTGCCATTCCGTTCCACTGCTTGATGCTGGGTCAGGCCCATGTGCTTTTGGGCTTCAAGTGCACGAATAGCACTCTAACACAAATTTTCACATTGCTTCATGATGCTCGGTTGTTCATAGTGTGAAAAGATTGGCCTCACACCTCAAAGGAAACCCGTTTCAGCCTCGTTCACCTCGTCTGAGGATGCGGCAGTGTGAAAAGGAGATTTACTAGAAATCTTACATAATTAGACACTCTAAATAGAGAAGCAAGAGGGGTGGGGGGGCCACTGCAACAGAAAAAATATTCTATTCGTTGACAGAATGCTAATGATTTCCTCTTATCTGTCAGTAACATTAAACATCTGCATCCTCCCTCAGCAGTAAGAAACCATTTTGGCTCTGCCAGCTCAAACAGAGCAGTGGTTTCACTTCTTTTATCAAACCATAAATGAACAGATACAGGCACACAACCTTCTTAAATAGCCATCCTTCATCAGTTCCTTTATCATCTCATTACCTCTCATCTCCATTATCTTAACAGTGACATTACTGTGTTAAACGAAACCTCAAAGATTTATCTCCAATATTAAGAGACAAATTTCATATGCCTTGTTCCGTAATTTAGGGCTGTAGAAGAAATATGGGTTAAGCGTGACAGTATAAGGAAACTTTAGACACGTAAAAGAGATTAGACGTAGCACAGCAGGAGAATCTGGGGCTCACTGGTAGCTTTCATGCTCTGGCTGATTTGGCAGGTCGTGTTAGTCGAGTGATGTTTATGGATGACTGCTATGAAAGAGTCATATGTGTTACACTCTATTATTCTAAATGTTATACCAAGATGTCTGAGCATTTACTTTCACATAGTACTTAAATGCTGTTGAATAGTTAATGCCCTGAATATCAATAATCATACATTTTCACAACTGGGGGGTGATTTTACCTTGTGCTGTAGAGTAATAAGATGTTATCGATACTTTCTCGTCATTAAAAATGTATTGTACACACAATATTTCCAATATCAACTGGAAATCTATAGGAAAACCATTTCATTTGGCAGTGCTCATATTTCACCTGGAAGTAATAAGTAATTGTAATAAATTAACAGCCCTACAGCTGAAGTTGTTTAATTCTTCCAGTCATGTGACAAGTAAAAGAACTGAAGAGGACAAAACAGGAACCAACAACCTCCTGAGTGTAACAATGAAAGAAAGAAAGAAAGAAAGAGAGAAAGAAAGAAAGAAAGAAAGAAAGAAAGAAAGAAAGAAAGAAAGAAAGAACGAACGAACGAAAGAAAGAACGAAAGAAAGAAAGAGAAAGTCAAACGTAAAACATGGCATAAACGAGATTCATTTTCATTATTTTGAAACTTGTACCGATCCCCGTGGGTCATCATACATCATTTGGTGCTTTAACCTGTCCCACTTAAGCGGCAGCTAGCACGCGGCGTGCCGCCTCACCGGATGCCAGGACGGCCCGGCACTGAGTGTTCCCGTCCAGGCTGGGAGAGGGGACAGGCGGGTGTGGGGTCTGTTCCACTGCAGTTTGATGAATAGTTCAGAGATTAATGTGGATGGACTGTGACTGCAGGGGCTGCACTTTAATCAGTGTCTATCTCTCAGCCCTGAAAACCATCATAAACCTGCCCCTTCTCTGATTAGGAGGACAGTCCAGCGGAGGACCTGAGATACGGGTCTCTGGCATTATAGAGATGGGTGTGAAAGCATCCGCTGTATAAGTGTCAGTCTCTTTATTAGTAGCGGAGGATTGCAATTCAACCAAAAAAGCATATTCTTGCAAGAGGTCATTGGTTATGTAAGTCACAGACCGCAAAGAAATTGTAACACCAAAGTGTTTTAAAAAATTAACCTCACCAAAACTTTTATCAGTGAAACGTAGATGTTTTTTGACATCCCATAACGGTCAGACCCTAAATGTGTAAATGCATTCAGTTTTAATACATGTTTGGCTTTTTCATTTCATTCAGCTCAAAAATTTCATGGTGACGGACACGAGGTTGTCATGTCCATGGGCTCCATTTGACCTTGCAGATGAATTGGTCCTTGGCCTTGCAGTCAAGAGCTGAAAATGCTCCCTGAGTTATTAGGTCACACTCATTAATTATTTACCCCTCAAAACATTTCTGATCTTATTACCCCTTTCAAGAATATGTGGGAGGAGACAGTCACTGTAGACAAAAAAAAAAAACAAGAGAATAAAAGCTAAAATATTATACCAACTTTTAAGTATCATATAACTTACTTAATTAAACCTATTTTGTTGCATACATCTCATATTAGACTCTAATTTTAAATATATTCAAGCATAATGTTAAAAATGAAAGAATCCTGTAAACGTTTATGTGTAATAACCTTGAGTTAGGAACACTGCCTGCAGGCATCCCTTCACAACAGCCCCATCACTAACCCACATGATGAACCTGGACCGCCTCATTAGCTCTGTGCCTGTCCCCACAGACCTTCACACACACACACACACACACAGAGGGAGAGATAGAGAGAGAGAGAGAGAGAGAGAGAGAGAGAGAGAGAGAGAGAGAATGGACAGAAGGATATCAATAATTCTTAGTAATCCTGCCTGTCTCCTAATGGAGTCTAAAAAGGGGCTCTGGACTCTGGATTAGTCAAACACGGCAAACACGATAGAGTTTTCCTTCAGTGGGAAATATCCATTATTCTCTCTCTCACACTTCCACGGGATATCATCCCAAACCATGTTCATGACGGATCTCCCCGCTACTCCAGTTATACTGAATCACAAAACGCTTTCTGTTAATAAAAAAAATAAATAATAATACTAATAATCATTTGGGCATGTCAATATTTACCAAAAATGCTGACAACTTTTGCACTGTGTCTGCGCTTGACTGTCCCTCCCATTATTTGCTGCTTACAAATGAGACAGCACAGATGTGCATCTGATTACAGGAATTTCTACTCCCTCTCCTGCGATTAACTCCCAAGCTCCCCATCTTGGTACATTCCACACAAATCATCTTACTCCTGCTCTACATAAAAAAAAAAAAAACCTGGCAGCTCTAATGTAAAATTTTAGGGTGTTTCACATACCTTTTCCTGCGTGGGATTTCTAGAACATCTCTGCCCTTAAGATAGGCAAAAGCCTTAAATCACGAAGGTTATGCAGCAGGCTGCAGTACCGTTAAGGGGTTTTTTTTGTTTGTTCGTTTGTTTTTCTTTTTTGTTGATTTTGTTTTTTTGTACGGAATTATGTGGTCGTGGTGTTATGCGGTATCACTGCGATATTCACAATGTCCTAAATAATTCAAAAATGTATGCAGTTTTTAAGAAACTTTGGGAAGAAGAAGAAGAAGAAGAAGAAGAAGAAGAAGAACAAGATGAAGAACAAGACCAAGAGGAAACGGAAGAGGAAGAGGAGGGAAAAGAAGACGAAGAAGCGTTGGGCAGGCCTGCGGGAGGGACAGCCGCGCCAACGCCGTCCTTCAGAGCAGCGATTCTGAACATTGTTTATTAAGGCACAAACACAGGCCAACAAATAGCTGAGAGGATGTTTACAATTCCTCCAACAAAAGGCAGGAGAGAGATTTATGTGCGTCAGGCCAGCTCTCATTGCTATGTCCTCCTGTAATGATCAGGCAGGTATACAGAGGAAAAGGCTGATGGATGTGCTTCACATGCAGCTCTTTCCTCTCACCGTGATGAAATGAGAAAAGTCAGCGTTTGCCCACGGATTGAGCTCAGGGTGATTAAATAGTCCAGTTAGTCCACAAAGTCGTTAAAAACATTAAGTGTTGGGTAATTAATCAGCCTCGCCTGCAAATGAGTAATTGATTTGCCATTACAAAAAAAAAAAAAAAAAAAATTCTCTCTCTCTCTCTCTCTTCCTCGGTCCACCCTGCCTGCCATCATTTCGTTAGTTCAGCCCCTGCACTTCAGTGCGCTAATTCTACATCAATTAAATTGTCTGTCAACTGAAAAAAATATTCAAGCCTTTTTTTTTTCCTTTTTTCCCCCTACACTCAAAGTTCTCTGACTGTTCGTTCGCACTTATCCGTCCATCTTTTTTTTCTTTTTTTTCTTTTTGTCAGAATTCAAAGCTGAGTCATGAAGAGCTGGATTGTTCTCAGTTACTATCAGGAGAAATGTCCTTTAGGGTGGAAGTAAAATTTCAAAGCGATATTCGGCGTAAATTTTCCGTACAAAATAATAAAGAGATTCGTTGTGAGTAGGCCTTGGTGTGCAGCATATCCAATAAAGGAATGCAGGCATGGTGCCTTTTGGTGGAGCCTATTGTGGGCTGTAACAGAAAATGAATGTGCTGACAAGTACTTGAGTCCTAGAAATGACTGAAAAAAACTGAATGTTTTAAAGGAGTGTTGCAATTTAGGTCTCAGTATGAAGACCAGAGAGGAGTTATGAAAATTCCTGCAATTTAGGACTGAAACAAACAAAAAGTATTTAGTATGTTTTATTATTTTTTCATGCTGAAGCTATATTTGGTTCATAATGAATCATGAACATGTTCAAACAAAGAGGTTCTCTACCCCGGAGTGCTATTGATTCTCTCATTTGGTTGAGCATGTCACCTATTGATTACTCAAATGAACATACATGTCACAAACCACTCTTCTACATCTTGCTAGGCAAATATATATCTTTCATAATGCATGTTCACGCACAGAGTCTGAGCTAATTAGTCTTACTTAAACACCTTTTCATTGTTCTCGTGTTCATGCAATGTTCATGGCTTTTAGCAGTGTGTGTTTGTGTGTGTGTGTGTGTCAGTGTGTGTTATGTGTGTGAGTGTGTGCATGAAGAAGATGACTGGACTGGGTACTCAGCTTATTTATGTGGTTACTGATGAGAGCTGAGAAGCATCTGCACTGGGAAACGGTTCAGGCCCAGTTTTCTACTGAGTACATGGCAGTGATTCAGTAAAGCACACAGACTAATAACAGGCATGGTTACACCCAGAGCAAGCAAAGCAGGGCAGACCCACTGCTGTCATCCTCACTGCCTGCTTCTGTAATGAGGCTTCTCTCAGAGACTCCAGAGACCTCTCTCTACAGCTGGCTGCAGCCTCAGTTTGGGATCTCATTACACACACAAACAGGAGAGTGGCCAGGGAGACACACACACACACACACACACACACACACACACATACACACATACCATACAGATAGATAGACAATGTGTGTGTATTTGTGTGTGTGTGTGTGTGTGTGTGTGTGTGTGTGTGTGTGTGTGTGTGGGTGGGTGGGTAGGGGGGTATATATATGCTTATGTGCCAAGACACACACATTAACACTGGTAGTAACTGACACTGGCACAGTTAAACAAACTTACAAACCCTCACAGCTGCCCACCCAATCCCACAGATGCGCGTGCACGCGCACAGACACACACACACACACACACACACATACACACCACACACACATATTCAGAGGTGGTAATGAGACTGCACAGTCTGCTCCAGTTACCTCAGTCAGTCACCTCAGTCAGGCCATGTTCTCCTCTACTGAGCTTTCTCTCCTCAATACGCTCTTGAAGAGCTCCTTCAGTCCTACAAATGCACGTTCTCCTCTTCCTGCCTCCGTAGCCTTTCCTTTCTCCACTCCTCTCCCAGTCAGTGAACTTTTCCCTCTTCTTTTACATTCAGGAGATGTACTCGGCCCTAGGTTAAAATCAGTCTCTCTCTCCCCAGTAGTCACTAGGCTTACGGTGTCAGTCTGCTCTGCCTCTGTTCCTGGCTCTTCACCTCCCTCCTCCTCCTCCTCCTCCTCCTCCTTCTTCTTCCTGCCTGATGTTTGTCTTATTTCCCTTAAGGATGACTCTGGCAGCCATGTCACTGTCCCACCTGACACCGCTTTGCGCAGGAGCAGATAGAGTAGCAGTTTATGAGTTGATGAATTGGATGCAGAGATATGTCTGCAAATGTCTGTGACATGTAACATCATTAGACTGCCATTGAGCTGCGCCAGTCACGTCCATCAGCCACCTGCAGAGTGCCATTATGGCGATGCAGCGCCATCTAGTGATCAAAGGACAAATGTTGTTTTAAAATTTTCTGAAGGTCTGCAGATTTGTCCAAGACAATGATGTAGGGTAAACCATGCACGATGGCAATGGTAGATGGGAATACAGTGGGAGTTTGACTGCAGTATGTGTTGGCATGGTGAACAAATTAATTGGTACTATTAAGGAACTACACAAAATGAATTCGCAGTTGCGTGGATTGAATGAGGGGTTTTTTTTTTGCTTTTTGAACAGTCTACTGCTGGCTGGTGAAGGAGCTCAGTGTGAAGAAACTGCTTCATTCTGGCTGAGCCAGAGACTGCAGGCGTATGTAAATTACTTTGCTAATTTCCATTTAATGTGTGACATGCATCATTACTTAATCACAGGCATGGATGATATTACTGAAGGAAGATGAGTGTCTACATCTGGAACATACAGACAAACCTGTTATATCAACACTCACTCCCCTCTCTCTGTCTCTGTCTCTGTCTCTCTCTCTCTCTCTCTCTCTCTGTCTTTCTCTCTCTCTCTCTCTCTCTCTCTCTCTCTCATACTCATTTATTCACTTGCTTAGATATCAAATATTTTGAAGTATTGGTAGTTACAATGCAAAAAAAGAATGCTTTTTCATTAAACAAAGTCAGCATTATCAATTTTTTCAGCTTTTAGCTTTGCTCAGTCCATGCCCTATGAGAAATGCATACTTGAAATGATCGAGTCTTGTATACCTATAATTAGCATTCAGCGGGAGCCATTCCAGTAATGTTATGTGACACCATTGCCCTACACAAATGTTAGCTGTAAATATTAACTGTAAATTTATCATGTAAATTCAGGGTTACTGGGGAGTACTTTCATTTGGGCTTATTTAACATGGGCAACATTTGTCTACATGCACCAAATATTTGAACAGATAATCACTGTATAATTAGACCCAGGATTATCTGAATTAGGTGTTGTGATGTCCATCATTAGTCTAGTTAATTGCAGCAGCTGATGATAATTGTAGGCAGGTGGAAGTGACTTCAGACTGGAGCTTAAGGATTTCTAAACCACCTAAACTCCCTCCTTCCCTCTCTCCCTCCCTCCCTCTCTCTCTCTCTCTCTCTCTCTCTCTCTTTCTCTCTCTCCCTCTGTGTGTGTGAGAGAGAGAGAGAGAGTAGGTGTGTGGGTGTACGTGTGTGGCAACAGAGAACCCCACACCTCAGCTATCAGTTCTCTGAACTCCATCTATTTCCTGGATAGAACGAGGTGATGTGATGGATGATATTATTGCACGATGTTGTCATGTGCCAATTTGCAGCGGTGGGAGTGGGTAATGGGTCTGGACAAAGCTGTGTACCTGACTGATCCCTTCACGTTCACCACTATTTATAACAGCTTTTGTCAGTTTTATTCAAAGAAAATTTATATCATCCATTTAGGAGGCCCTCTCACTTTATTTTTCCCAGCTGGTCCATTCAAAAATGAACGGTGACCAGTTTACCGCAACTCTGATTTACTTGAAGCGTATTAAATGATCAGCTCATATTACTTCTGCTCCGCATAATGTATCACAAGTGAGTTTTATTTTTGCAATATGTCTCCCAAAATCAGCATTCAAGAGTTCAAGCAGATTGTCAGAACTGTAACAATCTGGACATGAAATACGTTATAATCTAAAGCTGGAACCTGTCCTGAGACAGTTTGCTTTTTATTCTTACTCTTTTTCACTATTAAATCTTTTCTTTATTTCTTTTCTTACACATTAAGCTTTCTCTTATACATTTACATTAAGTCTCCTCTCAGCTCACTCCTCAAAATCTGAGCAACAATGAGCATAAATGCCCTTCAGATGCCCCCGTAGTTTTCGCTTCTCTCTCCTTCCCGCTCGAATCTGTACCCCGACCATACAAACCAAATCCCCGGACAATGAGAGAAAGAGACAGAGAGAGAGAGAGCTATAGTGTTGCTAAGAGGGGTTTCTTTGTGTTCTGAGGGTCCAGTGCGGTCATGTCTGCAACCAGGGTCTGTGTAACTGATAGCCAACTGTTCAAAAAGAACCCTTTTATTAGCAGAAAGGCTCAACTCTCCGTGGCAGCGAGAGGATGAAGCAAATCCTGAGTCAGTCACGTTTAGCTGCACATACAGCCCTTATCAAGTCTTACACTTTAAGTGAAATGAACTGTGAAAGAGGGTGAGGGGAGCTATCACATTTTTGCCCAGTATACTGTATATTCTGCTATTGAATATGCTGGTACTGAACTGGTGACCTGTAATCATGTGGTAAGTCTCGAGGGCTTGTCACAGCTTGATTGGTAGAGCCTCACTCGCTGTAACTGTACACTGCGGAGGCTGGACACTCTCACACACACACACACACACACACACAGGTGAAGATCAGGACACAGGTAGGCTGAGCAAAGTGCTTGAATAAGCCTAGTACCAAACATAAACATATGAGCAAACAAACACTGGACAAAAAGCTCAGAAGGATAAAGCTTTGTACAGGCTGAGTTCAGTTTGGCGCTGCCAGGGCAGCAAGTTCACCTCAGCCCCCCCCCGGCATGACTCAGTTTAGTGACACTTAGGGCCGCTGGCATTTAGCTTGTCATGAATTTGCCTTCATTTTCTCTGTCATTGTCACACCATCTGTCCGACACACCACTTTTTGTTGTTTTAAGTATCTCTATCGACGTAGTCATCACCAAGGGCAAAATAAACCTCATTTACTACAACTGTTCATTATGCTGACCGTTAGTTCTTTTATTTCTAGCTATTCAGATTCACAAAAGAATCAAAGGCTTGAAACAACCTGGCATCATAAGGCTTTTGAAATACATCTTTATTCTTTTTTTTTTTTTTAATCTTTTTTGTCTTTTTTTCTACGGCTGATCGCACATTTCGATTCCCTCCAAAAACGTCATTTGATGTCAGAGCATTTGTTTATTGGTTGCTTGTTGAATTGGTTTTTTGAGAGAGGTACTCAATGCCCAGATATATTATACAAATGTTTTCTCCACAAAAGAGTGGGGAGGCAGATGACTTTTGGGGTAACAGTGAAGTAAAGTTAACATTACAGAAAAAAAAAAAACGTGTTGACTGAAAATGGAACCAACACATGGCCATTCATTTGCATTAGTTTCCTTTTCATTCAAACTAAGCTTCTTGTTTAATTGGACTTCATAGACACGTGGCTAAATATGCTATTAAAAAATATATAATATATTTATACTTTATGCTTTATTTATATTTATACTAAATATATTGCCTGTTAATGACAGCCACTTCCAATGCATGTTTATGTAAGAAAAATAAGCATCCAAACCTACAGAGATGAGAACATAGTGAAACAGAAGACGTGTTAGGAATAATTCAGGTTTCCTGGAAGTTTCGTCTTCAGTTTTGAACATTTCCACCAGGATAATATGCCATCTGAGTGAATTTCGTCTCGTGGGAGAGACTTCAGTCTTTCAGGATGGCTTTGCTTGGGTGACCACAGATTCACTGTACCTGCTTTGTCTCGAAACTAACCCCTCAGACCCCACCCCTTCCTTCACCCTCCTCCCCTTCACAGAAGTCTCCGTCCGCCCGGTGAAAGAAATCAGTGCAATCTAATCGCAGGGATTTGGAGGAGCCCAGACTGAGACATAGGTGTATGTATGCTCCAGAGAGAGGGAAAGATTATCCCTAAGGAATGGCTGGCTCTGCCGATAAGGCCGGTTCCTTACCTGACCAGGTGCCAGCTAATCTCTGCCGCGGAGCGTGATAGCCCGCTCGTCTAACGTGCCTACACGCGTGCGCATGGCTGGCAAAGAAAAGCCGGCGGACCGGAATAAAACAAGTCCTAACGAAGCACTTGGAAAGCACACAAAGGTTTATAAAAGAGAACCCACAGTTATTTTCTTTCATATCTGTTTTTTTTTCTCTTATTTCTTAGATAGGGACAAACCTTTGTTTTGGTGATGCTGATTTCAAAACTACCTGATCCCAATCTGCATCATAACATGAGCAGTCCCATAAAATATGAAGTCAGCATTACGCATCACTCAATGTGTGTGTGTGTGTGTGTGTGTGAGAGAGAGGTTGTGTCACCAGTCGCTGGTGAAATCTGGTTTTCAGTGACAGTGAAAAATGCTTTGTACGAACCCGTAGGTTTATTAATCAAATGCAGCGCTCCACAGTCTCAAAAGCAGTGATGGCTGACACTCTGTGAATATACATCCCAGATTAATGGAGCCTGAGTCGCTGCACTGTCATAAACAGAGTATGGCTTCGGACTATAAAATATGCACCACGTGGAGCACAGGAGCCATCTGCTTTGATGAAATTCTCTCTCTCTCTCTCTCTCTCTCTCTCTCTCTCTCTCGGAATTAAAGAGAGGGAAAACTTTATCGTTTTTTTTCCTTTCCGTTCTTCAAGGATCGTTCATTTATTTCCTTTCTTCATTTTCATCTGTTTCTTCCAACTCGGCGGAAAAAAAAAAAACACACACAAAAAAAAACCCAACTATGTTCACTTGACTGGAATATGATTTCATTAATCAAAACCAGAAGTGGGATCAATTAAAAGATAATTCAACGAAACAAAAGGGAGTCAGCATACACTCCAAAACAGCAGTGACATATTGTGGCACGGTCAGCGAACACTGCTTTATGATTAATGTCGAATCCATAAATGGTGAAAAATGTGCTGAACATAGAAACCATGTGGATAAATGATAATTAGATCTTGGAGCACAGACAGCAAACATTTCCAAGGTCATTACCGCATGCTTCCATAAATCCTTAATTAACCTGTAATCAAAATCACTGATTTCCATTAGACGTGTCAGTGTACCGAAGCCAATCCATTACGCCTTCATATTAGATACTATTACCGTTTATTATCCATTAGCATGTACATAGTAGTTCATATGCTTGAGTGTTCCAGAGAGTGGCTAAGCTGTTATGCATCACATATTGATCAGTGCACTACAGGCAGTGGTGCACAACATTTTAATCAAAGAAATTAGGCTCGCTTTTTCTGGTTGTCATACCACTGAGCAAAAGAAAAAACCCTGGAAAAAAAAAAAGACCTTTCAACATTTTTTTGTTATATTTTATTGATGAGGAGGAGGCTGTTCTACAAATTCAAGCAAAGACAAGGTTATTTACACGCAAGCTACTGGTGAAACAGCATCCTGAAGACGGTCAGGAATCAGCACCTTTAAAAGCACCTGTTGTGTGGCACCCACGTGTATGTAAAACTGTGACTATTGTGCTTGACGTGGAGAACATTTTCCAGAGATGAGGTTCTGCCTGAAATAAGCTGACGTGCAGAAAATTCTTTTTATCGCTCAGTAATTCTTCGACCCGTTCCACTGAAGCCAAGCATTAATTTTAGCCTAAAGCACGTTTCAGATAAATTCATAAAACGCTTAGGGGCGCACATCTTCTAAAAAGCCTGGAATATTCCGAGTGAGTTCTTTTATTACTTGGAACGCTCCAGTCGGTGATCATGTGCCCCTTGCCTTTGTCCACTAACCCAATCTCCTCCTTTGCACTGGGCAGAAAGACACATGTCTAAGATGAGTATTAAATTGCATGGTTTCAAGGTACTAGTAATAAAGTATGGGGTAACAGGCTTAATCCTTGTTGCGCACTAAGCACATCAAGCCAACACATATTCTACTGTAGACCATATGACGCTGGTGAAACTAAGAATGAAGCAAAGCTTGGGAGGAGAACAGCTAATCTGATACATGGCGCCAAAAGATGGACGGAGGAGGAAAATCAGAGGCTGTGAAGCCTGAGAGCGAGGTGGCATTCAGCCCACATAAGTAACACAGTTTAAGCAGAGCAGTAAAGGTCACACAGAGAGAGAGAGAGCGAGAGAGAGAGAGAGAGAGGGAGAGGGAGAAGGACTAAGTGAGAGAGAGATGGAGAAAGTATTCTGTGGTTTCTTTGTCCAGTCAACACAACCCTAAGGAGCAAAGGAAAATATCTTTCAGTATATTATATGATTTCATTAATGCAGTCAGAATTCTTTGCCAATGCTAACACTTATTCAGTCTTATTCACAATTCATCGCATGACCACACATCCAACAACTGGCTTGTTTGTGCTGGCACCACTGATTTAATTAATCAACTGATGAGTTTGGACTGAAACAAAAATCTTCAATGCACAAGGTCCTGTGGGAATGGACTGAGGACCACTGGGCGGTCTTTAAAGGGATATGTCCATTTAAAAATAAAATGCATGTGGTTGTTTTGTGTCTGTGAATATTTTGTTTTTTACATATTTAAATTGCCAGAAAAAAATACAATATTTCGATATTTAAATCTGCCTTACCTTCACATTCAAAAGCTTGCAGCATGGTCGTATAGCTGGGTCCCAGCCAAGAGGTGTAGGTGCCAACAACCCTCAACAGCCTCTGGGTGGAATCACTGAACATCACATCTGTGTCTCCATAACCTGCCGAGCTGAAGAGAGAGAAGCCCTGCGTAGCATTGCCAAATGCATTCTACAGAAATGAAAAACAGAAAGAGGAACGGAAAATGAACAACAGAAATGATGGTCATGGTCCATGGTCCAGGGACAGAGAGAGAGAGAGAGAGAGAGAGAGAGAGGGAAATATGAAATGATTCCCTGAGAGGGGAATCATTCCGTCTAGCCCTCTTGTCTTGTTTCTAAATACTAGGACAGCGCCCCCACCCCCCTCAAACCTCCACACTCCATCTTCCCAAGTCGCTCTGAATGTGTGAGAAACATCATCACTGATGCCATTTCTGCTTCAGGCCATAATGGCAGAGCTCAATCTGGTGTCATCCTCCCCTAATGACAAACTAACTGTAATGTAAGGTTGTGCCAAGTAAAAATCGATAAACAACACAGGGCTGGGGCTCAGTGTATTATGCACATAAGTCATTTCAACATTTTCTATGTAAAAGTGGAAAGATGCAAAGATGAATAATATAGATTATGGCTGGGTTAGTTTAATCATGCTTTCTAACTGCTAACATGCAATAACAACGTTACCAATGAGATTTTTACATGACCTGGTCAAAGTTAAACAGAATCTTTAAACTGCTCTAAGAATGAATGTCATCTTTGAGGGTTTCAGGTATCAGAACTGATATGACATTCCAGTGCACATCTATTACACAAGGGTATTTTGCGTCAGTGTGTGTGTGTGTGTGTATGGTTTTGTATGTGTGTATTCTTGTCTTTCTGTTGCTATGTCTCCATGCATGCACACACTTGTGTGAGCTGAGAAGAGCCATAGTAGGATGTTATGCAGATATGACTTTGACTGTCTTTCTGCTGACCTGCACACGTTCGAGAAACTTGTAGACACGGCATTTGTCCTCCAGGCGTACGACCACGGCGTTGGCGGGCACCACGGCCAGGTGGCAGTGTTTATGCTCGAACAGAGTGGCCTCCCCTCCATCTGGACACAGCAGTTTCAAATCCTCCAGCTCCAGATCCATCGCCCACGACTCCTGATTCTTACCTTAGAGAAATCGTTTACGCGGGAGTATTTCTTTAAAGCTCCGACCCTCTGAATAATGTGAAATGTTTATCTGGTATAAACACTATCACTCAAAACGCCTTGAGTTTTAATCTAACATATTTCAAATCCCTGCATAATCCCAGGCAGAAACCAAAAGGGGAGCTTACCAAATTATAAATAAAGTCATGTGAAACACTGCCCCCTGGTGTCCACTATAAGTCTTTGACATGTATCTTATCAGCGGTATGGGGTTGCACAAACTGAGAGTTTGGGAAAATGTCCTATGATTAACCTTCCTGTTTCATTTTTTTACGCCATTCGAAAATCTGGAGCGTCGGCTCCCACATTAAATCTCAGGATGAACTCACCCTGCATGTTATCAAACACTGTTGTATGTTTGACGAAGGCCACGTCTCCCAGATTCTCTGCTACACATCTGCAAAACATCACGAATCAATGCATGACACATTTTCCTAGTAAGAGGTATGATGCTTATCTATAGCGTCCATAACCACAAAGCCAATCTTCCTTCCTGAGACCACCAGTGTCCATACATCTACATACTATACACCATAGCTGATCTTTGGAGATTAGTGTGGGCTCCACTGACATTTAGCACTGTGTACCTCAGAGCTCCAGACTCCCCAAAGTGGCGCTCTCTGGGGTTATTGGCACAGATGTGGCGGTCGTTCTCGTCCCCAATGCAGGCCTCGCAAAGGTTCTTGGGATTGTTTCCCCGAGGATCGTGCTCTGGGTCCTTGACTCCTGGGACACAGCTGTAGCCAAAGAAATCCCCTACGGCTACACTCCATAGGGACATGTGTAAGAAAGAGCTGTCATTTGTCAAAATATGCTATGCTATATGTGTACATGAACTCTTGACCAAAATGATTCGCACAAGGAAATTGCCATTATTGGCATCCGACAAAAGCCATATTGACCCTCTTACAAACACATTGTCCCGTCATATTTTTACAGTCATATTTTATGAAGTTGCTATTCCATTCTGGTCATGACAGTGACTGCGTACATGAGTATATAGAATAACTACATTGTAAATTATACATCACTTGACAGAAGTCCAACTGAAAGCAGACTTAGACAAGGTTATGTCTCAGTCTAAGGATAAGACTGCTGGCACTCACAGAACGATGCTGCGGTTCTATTGATTTATTAATGTGAAAAACATGCTTATTGTCTCTCTCTGACATCAGTGATGTCATTTTATCAAAACCACTCCACACTTTACCACAGACAACCGCAACACATGAGCAGGAAATCGTTCCCTGCTATCCTCATGTCTTACCATGAGGGAAGTTACACTGCTCATCCACGCTGATCTGAGACGTGTTGACCAAGAAGCCGATGGGTACAGTCCAGCCCACTGTGGTTCGTATCCCAGGGTGACAGGAACTGCGTTCATGCATCTCCAGCAGGGACAGGTCACTCGAAGACCTCCTCGCCAAGGCAACCACATAGTAATTGATGCCATCTGTGTTACAGTGAGGTGTACAACATGAACATGGTAAGTATCCAATTACGGGGTGCACACAGGTCAGAGTTGCATTCTTACCACAGCACCAACAGTTTATAGACCCACGTCAGATTATCGATGTAGTAGCAAACAGCTAGTGCCGAAGAAAGTGGTTCAGCTGAGTCTGCTACGATACCCTCCATATTGAGTCTCTATATTGAACTTGCTGTCCTTACCTGCTCCATTATAGGATTCTCCTGCTGCCACATCCAGACCATAGCACCAGCCAGCAGTGTAAATCTCATCAGGATACATGGTTGCAGCATCAGCTGAGCCGTTCTGTTTAGAAAACAGGACAAATACTCCAATGAACATAATTTTGTTGTATTTATCTTCCGTTTGTATTTTTTGGTGCTGTTAAATCAGTTTATTCATAATCTTTCCTATTCTGGTTAGTGATTGGCCGGCAAAAGAGAAAAAATCAAGAAATTACTATTCAAAAATGATTTACTGTTTTGTTTGTTTGTTTGTTTGTTTGTTTGTTTGTTTGATTTTTGCTTTTTGTCCACTAGCAAAATTAAAATATGTATCTCTTAAGTGCAAACTAAAGTGCATAACATGAATGCTGCAATAAAGAACATGAAGTTATATCACAGTAAATTACATCTAGGTTACTATCATGCTAATAGTTTTGCATAGTGGTTGTGTTGTTAGAAATGTGTACGGTAAATTTCTAGTTTTTCTTGAACCTTAATCTTTTCCATGCAGTCTGTGGGGCTCTGGCCCCGCACACACTGTAGATTCCCACGGATGTTCCTGGCTGTGGCATTTCCAGCTAAATCCATACACTTTTGCTCCTCTGCATCTGAAACTGTGCACCATGTGACTGGGAAGAAAAAGCAACAGGGAAATCAGTGTAAATTCTTATACATGGTCTCTTTGTGAGATTATCAGTCATTACAAACAAAGATTTTACTGCACAGTACTTTAAATAATAATAATAACATTAATCATGTTGAACATGAACATGAAAAAATGTTGTGCTTATCAGCAAAAGAAGGTATGCCACTACAAACAACATCTATTGAAATCAATATTTACTATACAAATTATTGCATATTTCTGCCCTACCTACATTAGGATTGGTTCATTTTTTGTCCTTGAATGATTTTGAAGACATAGGACATAATATTAAAAAGGTCCAATAAAGGTCCAATGAAAGTATCAAATGTATCATTACCAATTAAAGACAAAGTTTAACATCAAGATGGAGAATCTTCAGACCAACAAAATATAAACATTATGTGAAATCAATGAAATTCTGGGCAGATTCATTTAATTAATAAACAAATACAGGTACGCACAAATTATAACTTACTCAGGTTATTCTGACTGGACACACTGACCAACACAAACAGGAGTAAAGCAAGATATCCCTTTGGATGATCCATGTTGTCTGTGAAGCGTGATCTTGCAAATGCACACAGACTCAAAGAGTAGCTAGTGTGGGAAGTGAAGTTCAACCAAAAAAACAAAAAAAACAAAAAAAAAAACATGGCTCTCATATTGCCCCCCTCTTATAACCATGGCACCCGCAAAGCTAAGGGGAGGTCTAACAAGAGCAATACCTTCCATTAGTCCTTGACTATTTTTTTTTAACCTCTATCATTTCCCATTCATCCAATCACAACAGTCGTCTAGCGTTTCTTTCAATTATCCGCAGGGAGTTGATGGCATGCAGTATTTTGCACACTTCACCTCACCTGGCACCAAACAGGTCAGATCATTTCAGAGTTTTGTAATTAAGCCTGAGACAATGGCTTTTTGTGGATGGTCACCAGTGCCTCAAGAGATTAAATCCATCGCAGCTCTGAGACAGGCCGGCCTTTCATTTTAGACAGCACTTTTTAGACAGAAAGACAACAGCAGATTCCATTGTCCTCACAAGCACTTAAGAAAACTTAGAAGAAACAATCTTACTACCTGATACCTTTTCTATTTCCTCACGATAAGATTCTCTATCTCACAAAAAATGATGTATTAGAAGAAACACAAGTTATTTCCTAATTTATGTCCTTTGATCTAGCAGACATGTCAGCTTTTTAATCTTTTTTCACTTTGACAACTAGGAGTGCTGGAAGCACATTCATATATATGACATTTTGGTAACAGTCCAAACACACAGCAATAAATTTGCCATAGGTTTGTATTTTTTCCTTAAACTCCAAAATAATCTTTCAGTGTCTCTTTTAGGAACTTACACATATTAAATATATATTTGGCTTAAATAACTTTGCAGAGGGAAACATATTTCATATCATGGCCACAACTGGCCTGGCTCAGGATTCCATAAGAGAAATGAACTGTCCAATCAGGTTTCTTATGGAACTCTGGCTACTCCAGAGTGCATCTGGGGACTGTCAAGAATCTTATCTTTCTGCCCTTCGGTGGTTGACTTCATTTCCTTTTTCGCCCCATATAGAAAATGACACAGTCATTAATCAGTAAGCTATTTTAAAATAAAATCTGTCAGGCCACTGGCTACTTGGCTCTTATCGCTGCAAGGACATTTTACTTCCTTAAATCAACCCTGCATGTCCTCATAATGCTCTGTAAATAAAGTTCTAAAAAAACAAAAATGTTCAAATGTCTTAATAGGTTTCAGTATTTATTGCTCTGCTCCTCTCAAAAAAACAAAACATTCTAGTGTGTGGGATGTTCTTGATTCAGTGGATTCTCAAGGTTGTTAAAAGTTAACTGTAGTGTATAAGGTAACATCTCAGGCAGAGGCAGATGGATAAGGTTTTCATTTGTAAATGTAATATGATGATATTCAGTTTCCTGGTCGAGTGTGGAGATCTGATGATCTTATAACAATTTATAACTACAAATCAGTATGGTACTCAAGTCCACACTGTTACAAAATGTTCTCTGTATAAACATCTTCATTATTAAATAAAAAAAGAGGGATGTATTCTAATCGAGAAATTAATAATCAAGACACTGAAATCGTGACTTACTCACCTGTCTCCAATCTCAGTGACTGTTGTCTGTTGTAATGCGTAGGCTATACAAATAAAATGAGAGATAAGTAATGCAAAAAAGAAAGACACAGCCACTAGGATATCACGACTTTAAATGTATTGTGTAATCTAAACACTAAACATCAAAGAGCAGGGGTGTAACTGGGACGAACATTGTCCATAACTCATATTGTTCAAAATGTCAATTCCTCGAACCATCGGAGTGTTTACAGGTCTATTGTCTGTTTGGAGGTTCGGTTTTTTGTGTATTTAATTGTGAAATTTACACCATGATTTTATTTATTTATTTATTTATTTTAATTTCAAGTTACGCGTTACGCCAAAAACAATGCGTAAAGTTATCAAAGTTTTTTGATGCGCTTCGGTCAGTTGGCGGACTCACCCTACCCCACAATGCATTGAAGGCATAGGTTGTTTATGATGACGTCCTAGTGGATGCTTTTCCAAAGCACGAAATGTGTCTGTGGGTGGTGGTCAAGTGAAATCACCAGTCAACGAAGAACGACACTGTCAATAACACCGCAGCCTGTATGCTTTCTGTAAAGTGTATGTATTCTGCCGGCCCGGGTAAGACACAATTAGCTCATCCTTTAGGCGTAGCTAATGTGCAAAATTAAGCAACGTTAAGGCTAGCTTGCCATTTAGCCAGACTAGGTTGTTGTTGAACCAAGCCAACAGTCGAAGCTAGCTGGCATAGCTAATTTAAAAATAGTTAGCTAGGTTAGCTAAGACAGAAATTAAAACGATAACCTATCTCTGTTGGTTGGCAGCTTACCAAGCTAGAATGAAAATCAGTATTGCTACGGCGCCAAACGTTATATTAGTCCTAATTTATAGATACTTCAGAGGACGTCAGGGAGCCTCTTTAGAAATACTTGTTCGACAGCAGGCTAACGGCTAGCTAATGAGGTAACATTGGCTTATTTGTGATTTAATTAGGTTAGCTATTGGCATGCTTATCATAGTGTGCGAATTAAAAAGCTGGCAACAATTTAACACTCCTCACAGGCATGTTCTTTGCTTTATTTTTCAGATTTTTGGCATTTGTGGTTTAGTTAGTAACTGTAAGTAGCCTGCTGTCTGTAAATGGCGTTCATTGACTAATATTACTAGCTTACTTGTTTTGGCGACAACTTACTGTAGACAGCTCAGAGACATATCATGACGCCACCGCCAAACATGTCGAATCTGCATCATCTGTCGTTCATGTTAATTCTTTTAAGATTGAAAATAAGTAGATCAGTTAACTCTGATAAAAACAGGTAAAGTCCCGTTTAATACGCAGTAATGATAAGTTACATGTTGGTAATATAACTTGTCTACGAGGTATCATCAGGATCAAGCATACTGACTAAAATAACCTCTTTTTTTGTTTGTAGGGGATTAGCCAGCAGCTGTAACAACGAAGTTCGGCTATGCATACATTCAAAGGCAGTGTAAAGAATCACTTGGGGATTTGTACAAGTATGTTTTAACGGTGTTGTTATAAATTAAACATATTTAGCTGATATTGATGCGTTATTGATAAATGCATTATTGATGGCGTCTAACCTTGGGTGCCAATACTCAGCCTTACACTTGGTTTGAAAATCAATGTTTGCATCAGACAAACACCAGGACTGAGCCAGTGCTTGAATATTTAAAGTCCTGAAGTATCTGACAGATTTAACTGAAGACTGGTAACAAAGTGATCTTAATGGAAAGTATGTATGATGTAAATTTGAAATGCTCTGCTTCATTTTGTTCACTGTTGCCAGAAAGGATCTCTCTATCTTATGGAAATAAAAAATAATTGTATTCCATTAAGGTAAAAGTGTTGTATCTGGTGATATATTAGGAAAGGATTTACCATGAAGTGGAAGCTATAGCCTGTCGAATGTAAGCTTGGTCAAACTGTCCTTATAAGTGGATGATTGTATTCATATGGCTAAAAGCTTAATGGAGGACCCTTGTATCTAAACCGCCCATTCCTGGCTTCTTTTGATGTGCTACAGAGCTCCAGTCACTTTGATGTCATTCTGTAATGGCCCTCTTTCTCCTCGGTAGCCGTGGAAACGGCCCCCTCTCTCTCACACATGGCCATTTCCACTGAAAGAGAGTGCACAAGTATTTAGAGATGTAAAATGGTGCTGCATTTTAAGAAATGCACTTGTGCTGCCCCATTTGGTTTAAGCTTTTAGTTATGCATCAGGCCTCTTTTTATCAGGATATACTAAGCTGTATGTTTTCACTTATAGGCCAGTGTTTATGTTAGAGCAGAGAGACATGAGTGAAATTGGCTGACATGAATGTCCAAAGGCTCCAAGAGTCAATTTGTCTGTTTTCCAGTCTGTGAATTATGTAGGCTGTATTTGTGCTCAGGCTATATCACTAACTCTCAAATTTATTTTTTCAGTGCAGTGAACCAAATGGGTCATTGCAGTGCCCAATTCATTTTCCTCTTGCTGCTGAAGATCTTGCAGTCCTCGGCTAAAGGTAAAACATTTTCAGCAGTTTATGCAGTTCAAGCATTCTGTGACCTTTATTGGACACAGTCTTGCCAAAAAGCCTCAGACTTGGTGAAAAAACAGTCCTAAATAAAACTCAGCTCTCAGGGCTCCGTCATCTCACCTCATCAGCTTGGCTTAAAAAAACTGACTACACTGTCTCTGAAATAGCAAAGTCTGACAGTCTGGGTTTTTTTTTTTTCTTTGAGACCCCCCAGATAAATCTGTCTTAGAATTCTAAAAATATTTTTCCTTTTTAGAATCCGCATACTCATCTGACTGAATAAACAGTTACTGCTTATCATCCCATATGAATCTGAGAGCTACTTTATCTGCATGTATCACTGATGTACAGTGAGAAAAAAAAAAAAGAATTTAATAAACCTGGTATTTGACTAGAGGTTGGAAATCATGCAGATTGAGTCACTATGTCATGTTTTTGTTAGTTTTGTGTACAGTTATGTGTATGTGTGTGTGTGTGTGTCTGTCCGTCTCCAGATGAGCTTATTGAGTGTGTGTGCGTGGGCACAACAGAACAGTGCAGTCTGGAGGAGCGGTGCAGTGGAGACCAGTGCTACTCCTCCGTCATCGTGAATGGAGATGTGATTTCATTCTCGCGTGGCTGCCTGAAAGGGCCTGAGCAGAAACGGATGATCTGCTCCACAGCGCCCTCTGCCAAATATGCGATGAAGTGCTGCTCGGAACCCATGTGCAACTCCAACGCCTCCATTGAGTCTCTTTTAGATCTGCTGCTTCCCAGTGGAGTTCCC
Organism: Chanos chanos; assembly: GCF_902362185.1. NCBI lineage: Eukaryota > Metazoa > Chordata > Actinopteri > Gonorynchiformes > Chanidae > Chanos > Chanos chanos. Next base: position 12,237,002 of record NC_044499.1, read on the forward strand.
AGAACAGTGGCTGGCCAAGGTTCAAAACATACATCCTTCATTTGTGATCCTTCATTTTGAATTTATAATTGGACAAAAAAAATTTGTTCAAATCATTGCTCTGCCCCTCACAGAATGATCAATATTCATTGGAAAATTTAACCCAAAATGCAGTGAGAGGAGTGTGTATTTTATATGACGCATATTTTCATAGAATGTAGCATGTTTATCAGACATTCTCCTGGTCTTCTATACATGCCTCTATTGGTGCAGGAGGGGAACCGCTGCAGTACAGAGTGGAGACACTGGCGTTGTTTGTGCTGGGACCCATGGTGGTGCTGGCACTCCTCTCCCTCCTGGCTGTGCTGGTGTGTCGCAGGCTCCATCACGGCCGTCTGGAGAGACTGCATGAGTTTGACACAGAGCAGGGCGCCATCGACGGCCTCATTGCATCCAACGTGGGAGACAGCACTCTGGCGGTAGGAGCCCACACACCACCTCTAAACCATCGCCCTGAGGAATCTGCTCGTAAAAAAAAAATGCCCTGTGATCGACATCCGTGAGACCAGAGTAGTTTTAAGTGTTCGGTGAACAGGTTTTTTTTTTTTTTTTTCCCTAGAGAGTGTTTATTGCCACTGCAGAAATGACGTCTCACATGTTGTTGTCATGGTTGTAGGATCTGCTTGATCACTCGTGCACGTCAGGCAGCGGTTCGGGACTTCCGTTCCTGGTCCAGAGGACCGTGGCTCGCCAGATCAGTCTGGTGGAGTGTGTGGGTAAGAAGAGAAAGCCTCATTCTGTGGAAACTATTGCCTGGTGTGAGCACCTTGCGTGTGTGAGATCGCGTCCTGATTGTACCGTCTGTCGTGCGCGCAGGTAAAGGGCGATATGGAGAAGTGTGGAGAGGACAGTGGCAGGGGGAAAACGTGGCTGTGAAGATCTTCTCCTCCAGGGATGAGAAATCTTGGTTTCGGGAAACAGAGATTTATAACACAGTTCTGTTGCGACACGAAAACATATTGGGTGAGTTAAATCTCGTTTTCTTCAGCGTCTGCAGAATGCTCTTTTGACAGGGGAATAAACCCAGGATTATTAATTCTTATTTAGGGAGTTATATCATGAAGTTTCGTTTTGGAGTCTCAGGTTGTAAATATACCACCACAGAGACATAAACATTATAATTTATCTTCGATGCCATGTTGTGTTGAATGGAACATTTATTTTAAGCAGAAAAGTATTTTGAAAAATATAACTTGCGCATTCGAATGCCCCACACGTTCAAATGGTACAGATACGTTTTATCGCCGAAAAAGAGCAAGGAATTGAGAGCTTTGTGACCGACGCATTGTCATGTCTGTTCTCTCTTCACCGACGACAGGGTTCATGGCGTCGGACATGACGTCTCGGAATTCCAGCACACAGCTCTGGCTCATCACCCACTACCACGAGAACGGCTCACTCTACGATTACCTGCAGCGCGTCGCCGTGGAGATGGTAGACGGCCTTCACATGGCGGCGTCAGTCGCCAGTGGACTGGTCCACCTGCACACGGAGATCTTTGGCACCGAGGGCAAGCCAGCCATCGCACACAGAGACTTAAAGAGCAAGAACATCCTGGTCAAGAAGGATCTTCGCTGCTGCATCGCTGACTTAGGCGAGTCAGACATTGTTTCTGCTGTCATGTTTCATCTCTCTCTCTCTCTCTCTTATTGTATCCCTCCGTCAGAGGTTTGATTAAACAGCTCAGCTCTTTGTTGGCTGTACGTTTTGGTTTAGCTGTGTGTCATGCATGACACGCACTGTTTTCAGGACTCATTATGCGTTCCTCTCCACAGGTCTGGCTGTCACTCACTCTCAGACTGATAATCAGCTGGATGTGGGGAATAACCCTAAAGTGGGCACCAAACGCTACATGGCTCCAGAGGTGCTGGATGAGTCCATGCAGACAGACTGTTTTGATGCCTATAAGAGAGTCGACATCTGGGCCTTTGGACTGGTGCTGTGGGAAATTGCACGTCGCACCTACAGCAATGGTGAGCTCACTGCAGCACTCAGCAAGACCACTCTTAATATTTCACCTGTGTGAGAGATGAGGAGTAAAAACCCTCCAAACACTGCATTTGAAAAAAATGACCGCCATGTACTTCAAAAATCCATTGTGGAAAAAGATCCTTACAGATTTCCTCAAAAGATACGTCTACAAAAAGGTTATTTGTGGCAAACGTTCTTCTTTTTTTTTCTCTCCCCTTTCAAGCGTGTCTTTTCTGTCAAGGAGTGACTTGGATCCGTTTATCTGTGTAACTCTTTCTTCTGCCGTCATGTTTCAGGAATCGTGGAGGAGTACAAACCGCCGTTTTACGACCTAGTGCCCAACGATCCCAGCTTTGAAGACATGCGCAAAGTGGTGTGTGTGGAGCAGCAGAGACCTTTCATCCCCAATCGATGGTTTTCTGATCCTGTGGGTATTAACTCACTCTCTTACTCTCTAACTTAGTTTCACCTCACTCACTTATTTTTACGTCCATAAATCACAGATGACCTTAAAAACTCACAGAACAAAATGTTAGACATACACACTCAGTAACCTAGAGTGTTTCTCTGTTGCACTGACAGTTAAGCTTAGTCTTATTTTGCTCCATTTGAGATCACAGGGTGAAAGAGCGGTCCATTGTGCATAATAACCCCGTTTCCTGTGATGACTGCGTTTATCCTGCTGTGTATTTCTGTGTGTGTGTGTGTGTTAATCAGACTCTGTCAGCCCTGGTGAAGCTGATGAAGGAATGCTGGTACCAGAACCCATCTGCACGTCTCACCGCCCTGCGCATCAAAAAGACTCTAGACAAGATCCACAACACACTGGAGAAAGGCAAGACAGACTGCTGAGGCTGTGTGGTGCCGTCACCAGGAGGCAGAGGGAGAAGAAGGAGGATAGGAACACTGTTGGACCCACTAACATTATTACCTTTACTCACTCAGCTGAACGACTCGCCGCTTTCCGCGTGGGTACGAGAACCAGGACCTCGAAAAAAGCCAGCTCGCGCCTCGACTTTGTAACGCGGGCTTTTTTTTTCCGTTTTGGGTTTGACGAGCGAAAAGAATATTTTCTATCTACGTTGTGTTCTTTTCTGCCTTCCTGAAACACGTTTACTGCAGCTGTCACTTGTTCCCCTCCTCAATGGCTGTTAAACTACTGGAACTCATGTGCCATGTTCGTGGCTTGTCAAGGCTTAACAAGGGCAGCTATCCTTAACTCGTGTATGAGCCGTCCATAAAGGTCCGGTCACACGGTGTGTTTTTTTTTTTTTTTAATTGGTTACACAATCTGTGTCAAGCAAGAGAGTTCAATTTTAAATATGAAAATCATAGAATTATCATAATACGTTTTCTGAACCGTGATGTTATCTCAGAAGAAGCTGAAAGCTTTCAAAGAGTGTCAATCTTTAAAATAATGACTCAAAGGTTAAACACTTATGTTGGTGTTTGTAACAGTTTGAGTAACATTCAGATACCCCCCCCCCCCACCCAAGCATTAACTTTTTAATATTACAAACAATTATTATACCGTGGAAGGATCGTAGACACTTTCCCCTAAACCAATCCTTCTGGCTACCAGCTCAGCTAGCAGGCTGTAGAAAGAGACCTGGCGGCTGTGTGGAGTTGGTTAGTTCAGCAGTCTTGCCATGCAGCGCTGGAAAAGACCAGTAGGGGGGGGTGTCTGTCTCTGTAGTGCAGCCGTGCAGACTTCATTTGTCCTCTGCTTGATACAAAGCCATGACAGCACTAATTCTTTCTCTCTCTCCCTCTCTCTCTCACACTGACAATCATATGCTGCTCATTGGGGACTCTACTGAAAGTGACACTTTTCATAAGCTCCTTTACAAACCTGACAGCTGTCGTAACAGTGTCATAACAGTTTTATTCAACGGTCATTACCGTTAACGCTAACACATTTACGTCTAGCCGTGTCTGCCAAAACACAACGGTTAAACCACACTTTGGTAAGGTTTGGCTCTATACGTTTCTGTGACGTGTCTGGGTGGTGTCAGGTATTTTTAGTTTTGCACATGTTTGAAAACAACCAAGAGAACTACTACAATTCATGACAACTTTATGCCGGTTGTTATGTCAGCATTGTAACGGAGGATTGACGAGATGTGTACGCCATGCTATTATAGTTGACAGTTTGTGTGCTTTGCTTATGAATTTGAGGTTGACGGGCAGAGCCAATGGAATCAAATGAATGGAGCCGTAGTAAAATATATTTATATACAATCTGCTTTAAAGAATAGTTACAATGAGATGAGTTTGACACTGAACTCCTGCATAGGTGATATGTGAAAGTACTTTTTATTTAGGATTACATTTGAGCCTTTGTATTCACTTCCCCTGAACACTACTCTGATGGTTGGTGCACAGCAGGAATACCACTAAAGGCTTGGGATTGATGACTGTGAATGAAATATGAGGAGGTAACCTCCAGCAAAATATAGGGACACTAAAAGTGAAATATAAAGAATTATTCATCCAAAGCTGTTCTGCCTATCTTAAAGTTAATAACAAGCCCTGGTATTATTTTCCAGCTTCAAATTCTTCCGGATGGAAATAACTTTTTCTGCCGCAGGTTACACTCTGCATCTTGTACGTTTAACAAACTTTTCCGTTGGTCTTGGCTTAAAAAAACAAACAAAAGGGTTACGTTCTCTCTACAAGGATCCAACAGGAAAGGTTTCCAGGCCAATGAGGAAAGAAGAAAGATGCCTTATGAAACAATCCCTTTGGGTCTCTCTTGCACTGGTGAGTTGGCTTCACCAGGGAAATGACCCTCTTCCTATCTTCGGCGAGATCCACAAGAAGTCTTCACCCAATTTTATTTGTTTTTGGGGGTTGTGTGCGTGCGTGTGTGTGTGTGTGTGTGTGAGAGAGAGAGAGAGAGTGGTTTTTACTGTTGCTTCTAGCTTTGGAGTTCCAACTGGCAGGCAGCTAATGAGCTCTCCAGTGCTACTGTCTTGATGTGTGAGTGGGCAGCATTCAGTCTTCCCCAACACTAACCAAGGCAAGGCTCAGAATCAGGCCAGAAATCAGTGAGGTGTCAGAGCAGACTGGAAATAGGAAACTGACCTTTTAAGACTAGCAGATGTTTTGATTGAGCACTCAAACTATACTTTATTTTTTCCCCCGTCTTTTTACACAGTCGTGTTTAACAGTTGGGTTTGCTACTGTGTGATAGCGTACAGCTCTTCCAGTGACGCAACAGAAATTTACACCTGTTTGGATTGCTCCTAACTTTAGTTTTCTTAAAGAGAGTAGAGTGCTTTAACGGGTTTGGTCACGTTTTTTTGTGTGTGTGTATGGCTGGGAAAAACTGCTTTTTTTAACGCCATAAAACATTCACCACACTGTTAACCAAAAGTTTTTTGTTTGTTTTTTTTTCATTTTCTGAATGGATTTCACAAATGTCGGCAAAGAATTTCTTGACAAAAATCAAAAGTGTATACAAGTCAAATTACATTAAAGTCTCATGCTGGGTTACTTAAACATGGATTTGAGAATCTCTCTCAGGCTTAATATACACCTCCACTCTTCAGTACACTGCTGTTTATTTTTTCTGTCTCAGTAGCACAAAGGAAACAACTGTTCTATCATCCTCAAATTATGGCTGAAGCCACTGGTTCAGTTTAATTAACAGCACTTATAATAGGCATTTGATTTGAAGCCTATCCATGATTTTATCGAGCTTGAACTCCACCTGTCTTAATACTGATAGTGATAATATTAATAGTGTTTCTGGTTCTGCCTCATAATTCTCTAACTGAAAAAAGCCAGAATTTTTAATCACTGGTAAATAATCAACACTTCTCCAGCTCAAGGTTAGGGTCAAAGTAGTGACCTATAGCATTTTTTACTCTGACTTGTCACTACTCTAAAGAATGGAGTGAAAAGTCAAAATTTCCAAATACTGCAGATATGCTCTGTGTGAAGCTGAAGTGTGACCGGCCTGGTTTTTCTCCACAGGGTTCATGAGTGAAGATCATCAGGCAGAGTCTTATAGGGGTTGAGGATGCCTTTAGGGTCCAGCATGGCTTTTATGTCACCCATAAGGCCCACAGCCTCTGAGGATTTACTGTAGTAGATATAGTTTCTCTTCTTTAGACCCAGTCCATGCTCAGCGCTGATGCTACCCTGACACGACGACGTCCACTCATACACATAGGGCTCAATTGCGGCAAGCAAAGATGGATCTTTAGAAGGTGAGGTGATATTTAAGTGAAGATTTCCATCACCTGAAAAGAATATAAAGAAAAGAGAAACTTTATAAACTCTTTACTATTAGTATATGTGAATTCATGATTACGTTTTGGTCTTTTTTTTAAGTCAGTTTATCAGGAAAAAAATAAGACATACCAACATGTCCGTAGCCAACCACATTCTTTGCTCTGTCTCCTAAATGCTCCCTCATGTCAGTGACTAGTTGGTAGATTTTTTCCACAGGGAGAGAAATGTCATATTTATACGTGTATCCATCGTGAGTCAGAGCTTCTGTGATTCTCTCCCTCAGGGACCAAAGAGCCTGCATTCAAACCAAATCAGATATGAACTGCAAATAAGTACGCTTCAGGTAATACTGTTGAGTGCTTCTGCTGTTTTCGTTGGAATCGTTAACAAATTACGAAAGTCGCGTCCCATCGGTTCTGTCATCTCCTCACCTTAATTTTTGCTTCCTCTGTTGCAACTGTGCCGTCAGTCACCAGTGATGACGTCATTACCTCCTCTAAGAAGTTGTGAAGTTTCTCCTCATCGTGGGCAGCGTCTGATCCAGCCGTCTCTATGACAATATAGAATGGGCTCTCTGTAAAATAAACACGCACATATATAAATAACTCCTCAGAGAGGTTGAGTGGTCTCTCTCTCTCTCCCTCTTACTTAAGTTCATTCTTTTTCAGACTGGCAATGTCTTTTCAAATGACATTAAAAAAAACCAAATGAGTCATACAACCAAAAAAAAAAAAAATCAAAACAAAAACAAATGCAAATACAAGACTACAGAGGCCTCTAAGTGGGCCCTGTCTAGACTGCGAGGAAGCTGTACATTCAAGCACATCAGTGACTTCAGCAGGGAATCTAACAGAATAAGAAATGTGTGTCTATGGGATGGTAAGGGAGTGGAATCCAGCAGACAGACATGAGCCTCATTTGTGAACTGATCTAAAATAGGATTCAGTGTTCATGGTTTGACCTGTAATGGGGTTGCTGAGTTTGAGATGTTTCACTAGCAGATTCATGCAGGCAGCATCTAAAAACTCAAATGCAGAGAGGATCTCTCCCAGCCTTCCCCGACAGCACCGAAACGTCTCCAGCAGAGCCTCAAAACTGGAACACCCTGCAGGACACCAGAGGCACCACAAAACTAAGAGGCCTTTTCAATCAAACCTAACTACATAACACTGCTATTACACTGACTGTCCTCCAAAGAGTTTGTACCCACGGTAATCATTAATACAGACATAAACATGACATGAAGTTACCTTTTTTTTTTTTTGGATGTAAATCCAAGAAACTGCATTATGATTTTGCAAACAAATGTAAAAATGATAAAAAAGTGACTTATGTATGAAAGTTATAGAAAGTTATGATGATATTAAAATAAATGTATAACCTTTCTGTGGTGCTATGGATCTATGTGTGCAGTACAAATCTATGTGCTTCTGCCCCATTACCTGTGAGTGATCTATATAACCTGTCCAACCAAATTATTACTGACACCCTGCCCCCAATACTAATTCAGAATAAAATATGCAACAAAAACATTTACAACACACACACACACAACAACTGGCTCCCACACGTATTTTGGTGTTTTTGTTTTGTTTTTTTGTAAAAGCCATTGGTGCAGCAATTTATAAATGGTTTTGCTGTACAATGACAGTGACTGAACACTGAGAACAAATGTTGGATTCACAGTGGTAAACAAAGTTCATACCTAAAAATGCCACGTTGACAGCTTTGGGTTTGCGCGGGCACAGGATAGACACAGCTGTAATGATCCCTAATGTCCCCTCTGAGCCAATGAACAACTGCTTCAGGTCATAACCTGTGTTATCCTTACGAAGAGTAGACAAACAGTTCAAAACCTTCCCATCAGCCAGGACCTGGAGTCAGGACACAAAAAAAAAATGCAATTTAACAAAGAACATTACCTTTCTGTCAGGAATGCTCCACTACAGACCCTTTCTTAATCTAAAGAAGTTGAGAAGTTGTGTCATGAAAACTAACTCTTAAGTAGATGACATTCTACAAGTAATGGCCTGAAGGCCCAGCTGAATACTGACCCTCGCCCCTGTAACGGTCTCTCATTTAACCCTAATATGACTCGAATAACCGCAAAGACCAGAGGTACAGACTGACCAGCATCAGAGAGGTGGTCCCCCTAAAACGGTTACATTTACCGTTTTCACACTTTTTTTTAGTTTTGTTAGCTTTGAGGTGATGTCAGTATGATTCAGTAGTAGTAACGTGCTCACCGCTTCCAGGCCAAGCACAGTCCCGCGCAGGGACCCGTAGCGCAGCAGTCTGAGGCCTCCAGCGTTAGTGGACACATTTCCCCCAATGTGACAGCTGCCCTTTGCCCCCAAGTCCAGAGGCATAATGAAGTCTCGCTCCTCAAGATACTGAGATAAAGTTTCCAGCACACAGCCTGCCTGGCAGGTAAGAATACCTGTGGCAAAAAGCAATTCTGGGGTTTACCAGTCAACTGTGAACTTTCGAGCTGGACAACAAAACACTGATTTTTGAAAATAAATAACCAAATAAATAAATAAATAAATAAAAAGGGAGTGGTCTGCCAGATAAGCATGCTTATGAAGGAGTGTTTAAAACAGAGCTTGAAAATTCTAAGGTGAAAGTGTTGTGAAACTGATGAACTGGATATGATACTTCAATCCAAAGCTCAAACTTTTATTAAGCACTGATAGGTTTCATCACCTCTATAACCTGGTACATAACAGTTATATAAGCTAATTTATGGACTTATGGCAAAAACAGAAACCCCGTTACCATGAGAACACTGACCTGACACACTGTCGAAGGTGAGGACCTGGTTCATCAGTGCAGTGGACAGGACAATCTCATCAAACACTGGGACACTTCCCCCAACCAAGCCTGTATTTCCACCCTGTGGATTGACTGCCAGGTTCCTCTCATTACAGTACCTGAAGAACAAATACATTACTAACACAGTTACTGTCATAATGGAACAACATCTACAAGGCTGCCACATACAGCATTGTAGAAATCTGGAAATCTGAAGCCTGAACCCCACATGACAGTTAACTGAACCTCACATTTTCAGAGCATGTTTCTCTTATATCAGGTTTTAGCCTTGGACTGATGCACATTCAAAATCTGCTATGTGTGTATGAACCATAATGGCTGACGTAATTGTCCTAATGATTGCGAATGAATTTGTTTTATTTGGAATCTAACATTCTTTAGATAAGTGGTTGACCTTAGAATCTGAGAGACCTCGTCTGTTGTCTTGGGTCTTAGAAGTACCTCACTATTCCCTGCAACAAGAGCAGAGAGAAAATACAGTTTATATATGTATACTGAAAACGCTTTGGTACGTTTTAAAACAAAAGACACATCAACATGCCAATAAACAAAGACTTGTAGAAGTATGCACTTCTAATTTTCTCAAGAACGTCTTTGCCTTGATATACCTGTGGTTTTTGGAGTTTAAGTGACCTAACCCTGCATACTTGCCTCTTACTGATTTGAGCCAATCGACATTGCAGGACTCCAGCATGTCCGGGTCAGTTATGGCCCTTCCTGGAAGAAGCTGTCGGAAGAACGTCAGGTCCTCCGGAGAAATGCGGGAGAAAGGTAACCGTTGTGGTGTAGCGTTTGGGCTGGCCTGGCTAGCTCCAGTTCCACTGCTATGAACGAAACGGCACTGGGCAATGTGTCCTGAACATGCTAGAGAGCCTCTCTCTACCCTCGTAATTACAGTCACTGAGGTAGTGTACCGTGAGCATAACCACCTGATGGTAGAGTTCAGAGGGAGTCTTTTAAAGCTGGCCATGTCTACAGAAAGACAGGGAGAGACACAGCATTTACAATTAGTCCAGTAACAAATTTGAGAATCTTTCCACAGAAGCCTAGATGCGCTAATTCGGCTATTTCAGATATCAATATGACATCATTGTAGAACTGTCTTGACCCAAGTTCAAATGCTTAAAAATTAGCACTGACAGCAAGTGTATGACAACTCTGAAAATGCTCTTGGCATTTGGTTTCAGATTTCTCTTTGGAGGGAAGAATACCATGTATCTTTAAGAAAAAATATCGTGCAGAAAATTCTGCATTAAGTTTTGCCGAAATTAAACGTAATATGTCGTCTCCTGCGTTTTATTTTCACACTTTAACACCAGCATGGTCAGACTGATATGGTGAAAAAAGTGACATTTGCCATGCGACATTCGATACAATGTAAATTGAACATTTAGGCTGTAAACTCACCAGGACCGAAGTGAAGTTGGGTCGCTTATTCAGACGCTGTGCAACTCATCAGCCACTTTTAACAACATAGTCTAACTTTACCTACAACCCAAATGGTTATCTAACAGTGGATATCACCTGCACTTGGAGGTCAAAGAAACATGGACACGGCAGAAAAATAGTCAGTAAATACCTGATAACACCTTAAAAACAACCGCAATGATTGTAAATGTCAAGATTTTCTTCCTCGCGGGTTGAGAACTGAAGGTTGGGACTATAATAAATGAAACACTGCCACCTAGTGCAAGAGTAAGTGTTTTTTTTTTCTTTCTTTTCTCAAAATCATCGTTATATAATCTGGACTACGGGACATACTACGAAACAACATTACATGCATGACATAAACGATTTTTCATTTCTTTCCGGCAAAAGATATGTTTGCCATATTGAATAACCCTCTTTAGAGACGTTCCGTGTTTTGTGACCATAACCAAAAGCACAAAAAAATTTTCCGATGTTTCAGATGGAGTAGCTTGTGTATTTTTAAAACCTTGAATTTGATAGCTGAATAAGAGAGTCCATACATTTCTGCTAAAGAACGAATATAAACTAGACTAAATCCAAACATCTTGATATTTAATATCTTAATTTGCAAATTGTTTACCATGATTACTGAATGAGTTCGTTTAAATCTTTACGGATTAAAGGCTCGCACTGACAAATGCATCATTAGGATCTTACAAGAAAAACAATGCACTCAATGACATATAGCATTGTACCTCATCTCCATCATAACAACCTTCCTTTAATTTCTCTGTATGGAAATCATCATTTTACACATTCAGAACTAGCAAGCATTTATTTTAAAGATCATCAAAAAAATCAAGGAGACATAAACTCGCAAACTATTACTTATAGTTGACAATTACAATGATGATTACTTTAAATCTCAAGTTGACTTTTTATTATATTTGGAATATAATTCAATCTGAGGTTGAGAAAAATGTGCAAACTCTGCTGAGAGGCTCAGCTGTATCCTAGTTGTCATTGAGTATAATGAGAGCTCTGATAGAGAATCCAAACATTCTCTCCATAACTGAGCAAAACAGGCCACGAAACTGTAGTGACATGATGAGTCTTGTCCGAAGAACTGACAGTATTCTGTCTCCTGGCACTTCAGCTGGAGATGATCAGAACATGACTTGTGCTCTGAAGTGAGGCTGCTTGGTGGCATTGTTATTCATTCCCATCTTGAGTATCCACCTGGACTTCATCCTCTGGACGCACGCCATGTCCTTCTGCTGTTGGAGCATAAAGCCCTTACCTGGAAAACAGCACAAACAACAACAACACACACAGTCAACAGAGGTACAGTCATAAAGTACAATGGCGTGGTGGAAAGAATCAGCCACAAAGCACGGTCAGTCAGTCGGTCTGTATCTCACCTGCGTCTCCTCCATAGCCCAGAGCCCGGTACTGTTTGAGCACACGTCCCACTGCCTTCTGGTTGTGGGCCCGGACCACTGCCTTCTGCGGCCGAAAGTGCTGCTTGTAATATCGCATTAGAGATCGATGGCCAACCTTTGCTCCTAAGACACACATACACACAAAAGGGGAACGTGAATTCATGGTTTTGCCCTCATCATCCAGACCTCTAATCACCTGCTGTTTTCAACAGTAAAATGACAAGAGATATTGAGAAGCAGAAATAAGATAAGCTCCTTCTGAAGGCATACACTCCGGCAGGATCTCGTTATATTCTGATTTTAAAATCCTTCTATTATTTCTTAATTAGCTGTTAATGAGAAACGCTTGCGTTCGCCGTGGTCCTCCAGAACGCTGATGTCTTTTGTACCTGAGGGTAGAGTCAGTTCCAGCGTGTCCTCATCAAATTCTACATTCTTCTCATCAGGCAGCTCCCCGTCGTTCATCTCGACGTCCCCGGCGTCTGGATAGCTACTCCTGCAAATTCAGATACGTACACGTCTGACACTACTCTTTTATGCCAACATGGGTGATATCCTTCTTTTTTTTTTTTTTTTTAAACATTTCACTGCCGACAAACATGGAAAAAAGAAAAAAGAAAAAAAATCAACAGGCACAAAATATCAGTTCAGATGAATATCTTCGAGCCTCTGTTAAGTTCTGTTTAGTTTATTCATTTCCACACACGTTTCAAAGCTTTTTCACTCTACCTGAAGTCATAGAAGTCAGCAAACTCGAGTGCAGCATCTCCATCGGTGTAGAGTTTACAGTGACTCTTATCGAACATGTGTCCCCGCACCGCCTCTACGGAGTAAAAGGACCTGCCTTTCTCATTACACCATAAACACACGTTTCCCACGCCCACCTTCTCACCTGCAAACACAACAAAACATGCATCACATATAAACACGAGGAAAACTCACCAAGGCAAACATAAACAGTTTTTCTTAAAAAAAAAAAAAAAAAAAAACTCTCCATAAACCTCGCCTTCTAGAAACAAATATACACAGCTCCACTCAACAGTTAGCGTTTACATGACAAATACAGTTTACCGGAAATCGCATATCCAAACTATCCATCAACCACATACAAATGCACGTACGTCATACACAGCTGTGTCTCACCCAGATATGCAATGAGCCCTTCCAGGTCCACTAAGTACTCTACGTCTGGCAGGAAGAAGGTGTGCTCTTTGGTCATGTGAGCCATGTTTTTGCTCAGTGTGCGAGAATGGTGACCACAGAACAGACAGTTCGTCACTGGAATGGCACCGGGGGGAGGGGTCGGCTTAGAGGCCGGGCCCTCCTCCACCTGTTCCTCTGCCTCCTCTTCTTCAGCCTCCATATCATAATCATCATCATCATCATCATCATCATCTTCATCGACGTCCTCCCACTCTTCTAAAACGCAAGTCAATATAACACACACACACATGTATAACAGCCAATATGTGCTAAGTATTCAGTAATGTTGTTTTGTGATAATGTATATTGTCAAAAGAGCTGTAAAAATAAAACTGAAGTGAAAGTCCCAGCAGATAGGAAACATTCACGGATCTCTTGGTAGATCCCATACTGTAACTTCTGTACTGCTGATCCTCTTTCATTTCAACACTCCAAATAAAAACAATCAGGTCAATATATGACTCATTAAGGCATAAGCAAATAAAACTATTCACACACATTTGTGTCTGATGTGACCCTACCTTCCTCGACCTCAGCACCCTCCTCTGCTGCTAACTTCTTTGCTTGCTGCTCAAACCACAGCAGTCGTGGTGGTACGTCTGGCCTTGTCTTCTCCCTCTTCTCTGTGGATGTGGTTCTGGAAGGTGTGTGTCTTTGTTGCTCCCTGAGTGCCTGCTGCAATGCTTCATTCTGGGCATCCTTATCCATCTCTGTCCCTTTCTCCAGGTTCTTCTCATTCATTCGCTGAACCTTCTCCTGAGCTGCGGCCAGAGCTTTCTTCTCTGCCTGCTGATGCTTGTTAGATTGAAGATGGTTGGTGTAGGCGTTGGCACTGGAGAACTTCTTGTTGCAGGTGGCACAGGTAGAGCCCTGCCCACTGGCCTCCCCTTGCTGATCAGCCGCTGCCCGCTGCGCCAGGACACGCTCCTGGAAGTTCTCGGCAGTGACGGGAGGCATATCTGCCACTTTGCGTTTCAGGTTGTAGCGATGCCAGTCTGTTTTGTAGTGAGCCCGCTGTACCTCTCCATCAGAAAACTGCACCCGGCAGCTAATGCAGGTGTACGAAGACATGCCTGTAAATAAATGGACCGTCTGTTTTTAGTAAAGTCATGAACGCTACTGTAAGTCGTGACTGTTTCTCAGAAGCATGACAACGGCAATTTTAATGACAGTACGTCATGGCATGGAAATCCGAGCGACGTTTTCCATCACACTAAATGTTTGATATTAGCGAGGAGATACATGAGACGTCTAATAAATGGTGTAGACTTACATATGGGTATAATGTATTTCCAGTTTAGTTTTTTTAAGCCACAAGTAGTAACAACCACAACATATTATGAAGAAGCTACTTTGCTAACAAAACAGGCGTATACATGGCAGACTCTGTTCGTATTAAAGTCAATTATGAGGTCAACAAACTATATAGAGAGTTGGTCTACAACCCTATGCGGTGAAAATTCAGAGTGTAGTTTGGAAATTCAAAACTCGCCACACCGCTACTTTTCTAGCTAACGTACTCCCACCGAGTTTGGTAGATATGGAACATGATTTGCCTACACAGAGAAAATATTGGTTAAAATACGGTACACCTACATAAATACAATAAACAATAACCTACCAAACCTTAAAATGTAAGAGCACATCTCACCTGATTCTCGAACTCCTCGCAAAGTGTTTGCAATTTGTGTGTACCTTTTACACTCGTGGATAATAACACGAGGGTTGTTTCCTTTCAACCCGAACCAGGTGGTAACATGTATATGTTTCCGCCTATAGTGTCACCTAGTGGATGGAGGAAGAAGTGTTTTTTTTCCTGGCAAATATTTGTTGATTCGTGCTTTATTAATCTGTGTTGTATTTACTTATTTATTCCCCTCACTCTAGTGCGAACTGTGGTCGTTCTCTTTGGTGTGAAAACAATTGTATAGCTGTATCTGGTATCTGCGCAATTAAGGGCATTCTGACAAAAAACTTTAAATTGGACTGAAGCTGATAAATCGTTTGAATTCAAAGGATGATGTTGATGATTATTACCATTAGTAGTAGTAGTAGTTTCATCATGATTCTTCCATCAGTCAGGTGTTGTTCTTCTAGTCCCTATCAGTCCTCTGGAAGATCAAGGATCTTGCAAAGGATGTACCCACCTCCAAACAGTGTTGATTAGATTAAGGTGCTGCCTTGTGCATTCCTGGTAGGTATCCAAGATGTTTGTTCAGTTCATGGGAATGGCTGCCCAGAGCTTGTATGACTTTGACTTCGGCCATCACATTGTAGATCTTTGGCACTTCAAGTCACAGGTCCTGGTATTTGCTAGTATTTTCTCCTGCTCCTGGGTTGAGACATTCCTTTAATCTTCAGATGCAGTGTTGATGATGATTGCTCTTCTGTTTTCCTTGTCGATCACTGAGATGTCCAGTCACCTTGCTTAGAGCTTCCTATTGGTTCTGATTTCCACATCCCGCAGGCTTTTTACCCTGTCACTCTCTGTCATTGGTACAGGTTTATAATGCCATGGCTTTTGAAGTAATGGGATCTGGTAATGCTCGCAGATTTTCCTATGTACCAGTGTTGCAATGTCATTATGCCTCCTCAAGACTTTGGTGCTGGCGATCTTCTGGCATCCAGTCAGTAGGTGGATGACTGTTTTATCCTGTTCCTTACACAGTTTACCTTTCGGGTCACTGATGACCTTCAGTATTCTTGCTTTCTGGCACATGGTGTTCAGTGCCTGGTCCTGTGCCCCAGTGATGAGAGTCTCAGTTGATGCCTTGAGATAAGGCTCCTTAATCCCTCTGTATGCCTCCCTCCACTGTTGTTTGTTCCTCTACCTGACATCGGAACTATAAATGCGGTGTCTTATTGCTCCAAGTCCTGATGGGTTCTTCCATTTGAACTCTCCTCCGGGCCTCGCCTCTTTTGCCTGGTTTCTTGTACACTCCTCCTTGGTGGATTGCGTGGGCCACGGCATCCTGATCTTGCTTGAGGAAACATATGTATTGAGCCAGATTGAGTTCCTCTGCTCTGGTGGCTGTTTCAGTGTTTCGCAGGCATCTTCCCCCTTGATCTCAAGTCATATAGAGGCAGTGGAGATCTGCCTTGGAATGGAGAGCACCATGCATGGTCATTAACCTCTTTGTCATCATATGTGTACACAGCAGACTTTTTTTTAAATTCACCTTGTTGTTATTTATGACAGTAGTAGTAGTATATTTTGCATGATGGTTAAACTGAATCGGACTGGATTTATATGGCGAAATAATAATAATCACATTGTAGTATCCAGACAATATTACAACTTAATTTGTAACACAAATAAAATGTATGAAATATGCACGTATACATCAGAAACAAGGGAAGGATGAAATGAGATTTGCAGGCTACATTCGCAAAACAGCAGTGAGAGCTCAAAGAGTGGGGATGACAAGTATTAGACAATTTACTCAAATCAAACAATAGACCAAAACAGAGTGTAATATAAAAAGCGACGTTTAATTATATTCTTATAAGCCTTTTTGAAGACGAAGAGTGACTGCGATACTTTTAACTGTACTATTCCATGGCTTACGCGAGTAACACACACGACTCCACTTCTTTGTGTTTTATTCTTTAGAGCGTAATGCACTGGCTAGCACTTGGTGATTAAAGAGCTCAATATGAAACATAATCAGACATGTATGAGGGTGCCAGACCATCCAATAATCCTGACTTGGCAAGTCTCCTACAAGTTGTGTTAAATTCAATTTTAAAATAAAGCTTCGTTGTCACGCGAGAGTCCCAGAGATTCCAGTTGCAACATGCATCCGTTCAGTTGGCTCGTGGTCACTTCTGAATGTCTATTTTCTCATCAGTTATTCAATAAATGACGTCGTTAATTCTTGTGAATAAGTTCAGATATATGCCTGGAAATGACGTTTAAACACAGAAAAAAGAGCCTCTATTTCATAAAAAGTATAGGACATAAGCCATATGACTGGTGCGGCAACGAAGTCGTGCATGTGTCTTTAAAGATAGGACATCACAGGCTCAGCGACTCGGTAAACACCGCTCACGTGATTTCTGCTGGCACGGCTCGATTGCGATTAATTGTGGCCCAAGGGTCACAGTTTCACCACATTAATTAATATGCACACTTCCCTTGGAACACAGCGACAATGATTCACAACTCACCAGCATCTTAACCCCACAAGGGCAAACATCCCCCCGCTAACTCTGCATGCGAGGGGGAAGTTTCTGCCAAGGTGATTGATGTTAGTGGTGCACACAGCTCCCTGGGGAGGAAGGTGGATGAAACCAGAAACCTACAGCGCTGGAGACCTCACAAGCAGTCCAGAAAAGCATCTCCACAGCACACATGCTCACTAAGCGACTCTAGTCATTTAGCACAAAGGGGTTCCAAAACAGTTTCAAGTAGCAAAGGAATAAAAGTGTACAGTTCTAAATCAGTTAGTCTGCTGAACGAGATAAAGTATGTTTACGCTGACAGATGCGTGAACTCCAAGAGAAATACATGGGATGTTGCCGTGTGCAGCTTAGAGCACCAAATGTGGATACGTCCTTTACAAATATATGCGTAGACAAAATCCACTCGCCGCTGAGCTGTTACAGTAAGAGCTTAAAGAGCAAAGATTCTTGATAAAAGGGGTTATGTTATTTTATTAGTCTTGAATTTGTATCTACAACAAAGGGACACAAGCAAAAATAAGTGAAGACTCCATGGAAAACAAAAAATAAACAAATAAAAACAGAAAATGAACCAAAAAAAAAAAAAAAAAAACCCAAAACAAAAAATACATTTATTATTGATGCAGTTTTTCCATCTTTTTTAATAAGCAACTTTTTCAGTCTAAAGAAACTTTACAATATAAAGAAACATACAAAGGACTTCTTTATTTACTACACAAGACACAAAAGTCCCTAAGACAAGGATCCAAACTACCCTAACATGAAATACAAAGCAAACCCAAGAGACAGACTGCTTCATATTCAATACTGCTTTTGTCGTCAGAAAGAACAATGGATGGTGTAGGAGGATGTTCACATTCCCATCCCAATCCCACCCACCCCCACCCCCATCCCCACTCCCTTAACTCCTCCTAAGTTTACGGTATAATACAGCATCACGACAGAAGTACAGCGATGGCAAACGGTGTGACTGTTTTACATGGAGGACTGGGTGAGGAGCAGAGACTCAAATCTATACAACAGTATTTCAAGATAACATGGAGGAGACAGTCCCTCCATTTTATTACTTTTTTTTTTTCTTTCATAGAACAAGGTTTTGTTGTTTTTTTTTCTGCTTTTTTTTCTATTTTATTTTAAATAGATAAAAATCCTTCATAGTAAAGTCTGTACTGTGTGGTCCCTCACTGGTTTTTAAAGAGACTTGTGTCTTGTATGCCTGTACATCGATACAACTGCTCCTGTCCAAATTGTTGGTTGGTGACGGGAAAGTGCAAAGCAAGGATACTGCAGATGGGTGGCACACTAGTTCCCTGTGTGTGTGAGTGTGTGTGGTTTTTTTTCCCCACCGCTGCATAGATCCGCACAGATTCCTAGACTTTCAGGAGTAGAATTCTGGTATAGTTTCTTCAAAATCTGAAATTTGTAGCCTCAATGGAGTACGTCAAACTTCTCTAGGTGATCACCTGTTTCTACTTAAATGTGAAATGTACTGGTTGTGTTCACATGGTGATGTCAGAGTTGGTGAAGACTAATGTCTCAATATTTCTTAAGATATTTCACTGAGTTTGTTTCGTTCTACACCAGAGAACCATTAGGAAAAGTGAAATGCACAATATCTCTTCAGCTGCAAATTTTTCTTACTTCACAACTTTTTTTTCTTTTTTCTTTTTTTTTTTTTTTTGAAGAGTTGTATTCATTGGTAGTGACGGAAATATCAAAACATGTCAATGATATCAAAATGCATTTTACAGTATTTACAAGAAAGAAGTGGAGTAATAAAACAAGATAGATTTAGTTTGTCGTATGTGTGTGTGTGTGTGTGTGTGTATGAGAGACAGACACAGAGAGAAAGCGAGAGAGAGAGAGAGAGAGAGAGAGAGAGAGAGAGAAGTGTGAGAGAAGTGAAGAGGCTCATGGCATTTCAATGAGGACTCTGCCCCCATTCCCGATAAAACTCAACATGCTCATCCCTCCACAGACAGTTTCACACTGCTCCTCCAGAGGTTCTAAATATGATGCGACCAACCTGACAGGCTTGCCATCTCAGTGGGCATTTCCTTAAATGTTTCCAGAAACACATTTCGCTTACATAGAGTAACAAACGTCAAACAAAAGTCCGGAGAAAAAAACAAAACAAAACAAAACCAAAAACAACGACAACAAAAGCAGACAGAATGCAATTCAAACATGATTAGATTTTCGAACTTGCAGGCAAAGCATCCAAACTGCCCACGATTCCTTGGTGGTGATAAAAAGGGAAGACTTGAACATGGACAAACTCTTAACTTTCAATCCGCGAGTTCAACCCCCTGTGCTCAGACCGCACAGCAAGCGTTTGAGGACCATGTCCTCCACTGCCAAAGAGCGGACACAGTTCTGCTGGGTAGAGGGAGCATCAGGCAGCACTAGCTCTATGGAGAGGTCCTGGAGGTGAGCGCCAGTCTGTAAGATCCCTCTATTCTGGGCCATCCCATTCCATGAGCGACAAGCCGTAATAAGGAGAGACGTTGAAGCCTCGTGGAGACGCTGGGTGGTGGTGGTGGGGGGTTTGGGGGGGGGGGGGGTGTCTTGCATATGAGTATGTGATGTACGTCAGTACGAAGGGACACACTGCGCTGAAATCCATTGTAAGAATTCACAGACAAATAAGCTAGGCTAGCACAACACATAAGCTGGCATTACCCAATGAGTATTTACAAGCAAGAGAGGCAGTGAAAAGAGCTGACAGTGTTTAGCCATGAACTGCAAACAGGACTTTCAGACGGGTCTTTAGAGATTCAACCTTTACATTTTTGTGTTTTGTTTTTTTTTTTTGTTTTTTTTTACAAGAAAGCTTGTCAGGCACTCAAAATGAGAGAACATTTACGCCTAAAACGGTCCTTCAGAGAGGGGGGGGGAAAAACAATTCAAACAAAATGTGTTTAAGGAACTGATGCGACTTACTCCCACACACGCTAACTCATTCACAGCCTCATCTGTCAAGCTCAGTATAACAATGGGAGCCATGACAACAGACATGTCAATTCTAATGAAAGGTCATGTGATCGCCTCTGACTGAATGCTCGCTCTCAGTGACGCCCCCTTTCTAAACATGCAGAGGAGTTGGGGGTAGGTTTGGGGGCTATGGGGGGGGGGAGGCAGGGTGAACAGTCAGAGGGGCACTGAAAGGACACAAAGAACGGTAAAAATTTTTTTTTTTTAGGAGGTATATTAGACTGACTTATTTACATGTATACAATATGTCCTGAAGTGTTGCATGTTGCAAGACATATGCACAATAACTCGATTACAAAAACCAAAAGAATAAATAAGATGAGCATCACTACCTGTGCCAAACTAAAGAGCCTCAAACCATTTTGCTCTCCTCCACCCATCTGTGTTGTCCAGTTGAGCACTAACTGACCTTATAACTATTACTTAGTACCATAATAAAATGGCTGTTTCCATAAAACAATTGGGTTTTTTTGACTTTAAGACAGGGCCGTTAACTCTCCTGTGGGTTCACTGCAGCGGGTTCAAACGTTTGGTCTGGGTGTGAGGACCTGCTCCCAGGCCAGTGCTCCTATCTGCTCTGACATGAACGCGTGCGGTTGGGGGGGGGGGTGGTCCCCGACGCGGTCCACGCTGGTTCAGCTCCGACTCCCCATTTCAGTGCATCCGATACTGTTAAGTCTCACACTGAGAAATGTCGATATCAGATGTTAAATCTGTTTATCGATCTCTGGATTAAAATCTGTTAATTCCAAAGGGCCTTTCACGCTCGGATCGAAAGCCGAAGCGTAGGAGTAAACCCTGGAGAGGCATTATTAGTGTAAAACATCAGAGATGTTCTCCTTATGGCTACGCAAACGGGAACCTATTTCTGTACTTGCGGAGTTGGATTCTGAGGAGGCAACACAAAAGGTACGATAACCTTGCAGAAATCACGAGGAGAGGAAACTTGAACAACAATACGAAACGACAGAAACTTAAAAATCGCCAAAAAAAATAATAAAATCATGACACAATTAGCATTGTGCATAATGAGTGTGTGCTTGTCATGTTTGTTGAGATACAATGTGCCCTTCAAAAGAAATTAAACCCTAAAATCATATCCATCATAACAATATTAATAAAAATAAAAACAATAATATTAATAATACAATACATACACAGAATAATGAAACTTTCATTGCCCAACATCATGAGTTTCTCACTTGCATTTAAAAATGTACATATTAAAATGGAAAAAAAAACAAACAAACAAACAAAAAAAAAAAACACGGTGGGCTCAGACATCCCTCTGTAGAACTACTGCATCCATATAGATCAAGATTTAAAAAAAAATAATAAAATAAAATAAAGTAAAGAACGAAAGAAAGACAGAAAGAAAGAAAAATCCCGATGCAAAATGTGGCGTGAACAGAAACGAGGTGAGCAGCATGGTGCTGATGAGTACTCTGTGCTGTGGAGGGGAGCCCTGTCCCACCCCTTTCCAAATCTCTCTCTCAGCCCCCTTCAGTGTCCTGAGCCAGAGAGGAATCCTGGGAGGCAGGTGGAGTCCGTCAGCAGGCTCTTCCTGTGGCTCTGGGGCTGCTTCCTGTTGCCGCCAGCCATTTTGCACACGCCGGCATGGGCAGCCTTGCCATGAGTCCCGTGCTCAAAGGACATCCCAGGAGGCTGTGCGGCACGGCAAAGAGTTTCCAAGGTTGGGTGGTTGGTTGGGTGGGTGGGTGGTTGGGTAGGGGGGAGGCGGGGCCGGGGGCCGGGTTTGAAAGGCCGTGGAGGGAACGAGGATCAGAGTAATAAGGAGCGAAGGTGGGAAGAGTACCAAAAAAATTTTTTTAAAAAAAAAGGAAATTTAAAAAAAAAAAAAAAAAAAACACAAAAAACAAAATAAAAAAAAAAAAAAAAAGAAGAAATCACACACTCATCGTCATGTTGGGTGAATACTGAAAAGAGAAAAAGGGAGAAGGGGGAGGAAGGGGGGGGAGATAGTGAGATGAGAACTGATACACAACTGTGAAAACTGCACACAAATACAAGATGGATCTGTATTGCTTCCCCATATGCAGCGAAACGCATCATTTTGGGTCTTCAAAAGAATCGATATGGAGCGGGGACCGACCCAAAAAGGTCTGCTGGTCCCTAACACCGAAAAAGGAATTCCAGCACTCACTCTGGACCCCGCACTTGAATTTGGGCCTTTGGATCAGGATGAGGACTAAGTGAATACGTAAGAAGTGCTCTGATTGGCTGCAGGGAGGAGCCACTGTGAGTCAGGGTCAGGGGAGTGGAGGGCAGGTGTAGGGTCAGGCTCTACTTACACTTTCACTTTGGAATGGATTGAGGAAGTTGCCGCCCATCTCGCCGTCATCCCGTGGCGTGCCCGGTGGGTTGTTCATGCCTCCCATGTTGTTAGGGGAGTTCTGTGGAGTAAAAAAAAGGGGTTAGGCTTTACAAGTAACCAGATATTAAGACCTCTTCGCAATGCATGATGTTCTACAAGAAGAAAAAAAAAACTACAAAAAAAAAAAAATCAGTTGGAAAAAAAAAAAGTGTTGAAATAAATTGTTTCTCCTGTGTGTGAGAAAGAGACACCGACATAACACAAACAAACAAAAAGTTTACATATTCAACATGACACTTAGCAGATCACACCTCATTAAGACTTCTTACCCACTCCAAACAAAAAAAATATATTAAAAAAAATCTCCAGCATGTTGGAAACAAAATGACACTATGACACTGACCTTTGGCATCCCATCCATGTCACCAGAGCCTAGAGTGAGAGAGAGAGAGAGAGAGAGAGAGAGAAGAAAAACAAAACAGAATAAATACTGTCCATACAGCAATACTATCAGGACAAAGGTGTACTGAGGGCAGCAGGCCATGGCCAGTGGGGCAGAGCTTACCTAGTGATCCATTCATATGATGAGGTTCCATGGCACCCATGCCTCCCATTGGACCATCAGGACCAGGGCCCATGGGGAACTGTGGACCATAAAGAGAGACCTGACTCACAATAGACTCCTCATGCATCCAACACATGACCGCACTAAAACTTTCATGAACAGTCGTACGCATGGAACTTGCACTGAGGTGTACTTTATAATCACCAAACACTATTACAATAGAGTATATATTTGTGCACACCACCTCCTGCTGACTACTGAATTTTTGCTGAGAAGTCAGCGTACAAGTCAAACACACACTGAAGCATATGATCTTTACAGTGCTGCAGTAATACTCACATTAGGTCTGTTACCTCCGGGGCCGATAGGGTTCATCATTGTGTAGATGTTTTCACTGGAGTTTGTGGAATCTATGGAGAGATAAAAAAGCAGTGAGAGTTTCAAAACCGGGCACTGAACTTGACTACACAAACTCATCCAAAATAATGAGAGTTTTAACTGGCAAATTTACACATGCCCGCTGCTTTCAAAGCAAGCGTCGATCAATAACGAACAGGACTGGATCTTATTAGGCACCTCAGACATCTATTCCTTTAATGTTTTATGACCACTCAAACTGCAGCAGAGTGTGTGTGTGTCTGTGTGTGTGAGAGAGTGAGAGAGAGAGAGAGAGAGAGAGCAGCCCTCCACTGTAAGTCTAAATCACTACCAGAGGCAAAGAGGCTGAATTAGGCTTACGTCATCCTCATATGGGGGAGGGAGCCAGATTAACTAGCTTCACTGCCTGTTTTCCATCCACAGTGCAACAAAGCTAATACAAGTAACCTTGTAGTGACATTGGCAGTGAGTGAATGTGGAGTGGGGGTGGAAGCAGCTTAAACGGGGCGACTGTGTGTGTTTTTTCCTTGTTTTGCTATAAAGATGCATGGTTTCCAGCCATTAGCTGATTGTCAGGGAGAGGAACAGATATTTGTGTTTGTGTGCGAAGTGTGAAATGAAAAGTAACCGTAGAACACACCTCCTGGACTTGGCATGATGGGAGTTCCTGGTGGACCCCCTCCACCAGGCGGACCCTGAGGGAATGAAAGAAACAGACAGACAGACAGACAGCCAGCCAGACAGCCAGCCAGACAGCCAGCCACACACACACACACACACACACACACACACACACACCCTTCTTAGACTTTAAAGGCTGCCACAACGCTTGAATCACCTCCAGAACTACCAGAGGAGCAATTTTTAAACAAAGAAACGCAGACACTTTGAGCACAAGGGAGTCATTAAGACAGTTTGAGTAATGTGCACATATTTTACATTAAGAAAAGGCAACGCTGGGAGCAAAACACAGAGTTAATGGTTATAGCTCAAGTTAAAACCAATGTATTTAGAAATTTTAATATCTGCTTAGTTTTCATTTGGAAGATTGTAAATTCTGCAGGTTCTCAGTAAGGTAAGGAGAGGGAGTGAACAGAGAAGCCGGACAGCTCTGAAGACCGCTACTCACCACATAGTTGCCTGGAGAAGAGGAGGAGTATGCTATCTGCAAACGCAAAGAGAAAAAATTAAGTGGGAATGATGGCCGTTATAATACAATCAAAAATTACAGATTTGATTATCTTATCATTTCAACATATAGCCCCAGTGACGGAGCACTGGTCATTGTGGCAGGGGGC
Source organism: Chanos chanos (assembly GCF_902362185.1). Classification (NCBI taxonomy): domain Eukaryota; kingdom Metazoa; phylum Chordata; class Actinopteri; order Gonorynchiformes; family Chanidae; genus Chanos; species Chanos chanos. Next base: position 12,261,899 of record NC_044499.1, read on the forward strand.
ATGATCTGGGCAGACTCACCGAGTTGGCATTTGGATTCGGCCAAGGACCTCGCCCCCCAGGACCCCTGTGAGAGAGAGACACAAAGACAGAGAGAGAGAGAGAGAGAGAGAGAGAGAGAGGGAGAGGGAGATGGGGGTTAAGTGTGGTTCATTTAAAAACCACCATACACTCCAAAGTACCGGGCTAAAAGGCATCATGTACTCACATGTTCATGCCTGGCATTCCTGGGCCACCCAGAGAGTTAGGAGGAGGTCTCATACCACCATAATTCTACAGATGAGAGACATGAGATGATATGAAAGCAACAGCCAAAGGAACAAAGAAAGAGAGAGAGAGAGATTTTCCTTATGTCCTGGGACCGTTAAGATGTACACTTGCGGAGGAAAGATAGTAACTCTCATAATGACTTCAGAGACAAGGTCCGGGATGGCCGTCGCACCTGCACACAACAGCTGCGGAGCACAGAAAGCCCCATTTGGCAGAACACCTCAGAGGAAACTCAGATCTGTGAGAATTCCACCGGGAGCCAGAATGGCTGGCCCACTTGTCTGGTTGCATGCACGTGCGGGTAAAGGATAAGTAGCATTGTGTTGCATGACCTGTCTAGTTGCCTGTATTTAGAGGGGGGCAGACAGTAGCACTCCTAGTCAGCCCCCTGGCACTGACTCTCACATGAGGCTTTGTTCAGCACCTTACACAATTTGTCAGACAGATGCTGCACCAGCTGCTGATTTGTAACCTGCCAAAATGACTAAGTCCAATGAGGACAGACAAAGGAGGAACTGGGGCCCTGTAGAGGTAAGAGCTGTGTTTCTGACACAGGTGAGTGGAGCGAGATGAGCACTCTAAAATGTTCTTGTCTATTGTTGGAACCCGGTAAAAGCAGACTAAAATAACATTAAGTATACACAGTGACTGAGGTGGTAGTGTTAGTCTGGGATGAGAAGCGGGGGGGGGGGGGGGGGGGGGGGGGGGGGGGGGGTGACTACCTGTGGGCCCATGCCACCCATCCCTCTCGGAGGATTCATTCTCATCGGTCCACCCATGTTGGGGTGTCCTAGGAAAGTAGATACAGAAATTAACCAACGGAGCATACACCCCACCTATGGCCACATTTGACATACATGTGAATCCATGAAAGTGTGGCAACGGTAACAAGGTGAGACTGGTTTTGCTGGGTACCTTGTGGTCTGGTAGGGTCAAGGCTGTTTGGCAGGAGTGGTTGTGACCCTGGAACTCCCACAGGAGGCTAGAGGAGGCAACAGAGCACTTAACTCAAGATGGGACGTCAAAATGACAACTACAAACGTGAAGAACGGAGTCTAAGCCAAAACAGGCACCACTGATGGAAGCTTACATCCACCTTACTTAATACATGGAGAAATATGCCTTATTCATCGGGCAGTAGGATGAATGTGTGAAAACCGTACACAGTGAGTTGAGTGAGGTTCGTAAGCATTACTGAGTCTGAAGGGGATCTATACCTGATTTGGCATGCGGAGCGATGGCCGGGGTCCACCTGGGTACCGTGGAGACATGAAAGGCTGCAGAAAGGGAGGGGATGGTTAATGTTGTTACTGTGTTAAGCAGTCTAATTCAGAGTTAGAGCAAACATTGCAAAGGTAGCACAAAAAAACAAAACAAAACACAAAACCAAAACCAAAAAAAGACAAAATGAGTGACAGTAGCAAGCTCAGCTGGAGCAGGTGGAATGGGCAGACAGATGCATCGAGAGCAGGCGGGAATGTGGATGACATCAAGTCTGTGCACTGACATCTCTCCATCTGCCCATCAACTCACACTGAATCCCTGCTAACCACCACTCAGAGTCTGGTTCTCTGTCTCTCTCACACACACACACACTCTCTCTCTCTCTCTCTCTCTCTCTCTCGCACACACACACACACACACACATACTCTCTCTCTCTCTTTCTCCTTCTCTTTCTCATACACACATACACAGTACTAAGAAGAGGAGTGTAATATCAATCACTAAGTGGTGTGTGGGTGTGGGTGTGTGTGGGTGCGTGTGTGGGTGAGCGTGTGTATGTTTGTAGAATATAAGCGAGCACATAAAAGGTTTTACAACTGACTTCCAAAAACCAGCCTGTGGAAAAGCACTCAAGGCACACTTTTATCGTGATCCAGTCAAAGTCTGGTCAAAAAAAAAAAAAAAGAGCGTGGCCACAACAGCCAGACATGTGCTATAACACGCCAGTACCTTCAGAGGAAAACCATTAGAGGTGTTTGACTGTTTGAGACAGAACATGACACTAAGCTGTGGTTGAGGATTTTGGCTAAGCACATTTCAAGCCTGTCAACTTCAAGGGCTTTGCAGGAACATGCTGACACACTCTTCAGAAAGCTGATGCCACACTGGTGAGGGTGTTGGCTTTCAAATGGTCTTGACTAGCCAGCCACTGAAATCTGGGTAAACTTCTGGTAAACTTTTGATGTCTTGAGAAGGTCAGATTGTTGGAGGCATATCCAAAACAGGGGGGAGGCAGGACCTCTAGAGAGTTTTGGAAAGGGGTCGCTAAATGGTATTCGGCATCGTTAGGGCTCAGAGAAATTTACCGGCACTGTGAGACTAAAAGGTAGATGATTTCAAATGTGAGCAGCTGATTATGCAAGACTAACTATGTTCAGCTCAATTCACTGCTGCTATACGGGAGCGATTTAAGCAGACAGAGGAGACCTACACGATACCCGTTCCTTCCAAAAGGACTAGTGATAGTATGTGTGTGTGCGTGTGCGTGCAAGTATGTGCACACACGTGTGTATTCTACATTTGCTGGATGTGCAGTGTTAATGTGGTATTGATGGAGAGCGAGAGCTATGGGGAGCCTAGGTGCACCTCTGGCAACAGCAAAGAAGCTGAATAATTTATTCTGCTCCAGGGAGAGGGATCTGGGCGTGAAGACATAACTTTGGGGGGGGGGGGGGGAGCAGACTCACAAAGAGATCCAGAGCCAGTGAGCTGAAGGCTGAGCTCATTTCAGAGAACTGAGGATGGAGCTCTGAAGTCTGCTCGACGGGAGAATGTTTTTCACGTCCGGGCCCTGGGACAATAGACTCTAACGCTCACTTCCACATAAGGAGTATGTAAGAGTTCATTAAGAGTAACTGTGTGTGTGGGGGGGGAACACGGATGTGTCGGTTTCACTGACATTCCTGTAGCGACACTCAAATTTCCCTTTGTTTCCTTCTCAGTGACCTTCTTGTTTGTATCGGTTTCGCTCCGAGGATCCTCAACACAAGGAACATCCATCAGCTCTAATCTACTAAGAAATGTGAGAGCGCCTTGAGTGATCACGTCCGTGTGAGGGTGGCTGCAACCACATGGCACGGGTTTGTACGTGGGACAAGAATCCAGCCACGTGTTTGAGTTTGAGTGTGTGCGAGAGAGTGTTTGTGTGTGTGTGTGTGTGTGTGTGTGTATATGAGTGTGTATGTGTGTTTGTCTTACCTGGCCATGGGGTCCCATCATGGGGTTGCTGGGGTTGTGTGGGGGAGGCTGTGCGTGGGGAGACGGCTGCGAGCCAGGAGGGCCCTTTAAGAGAGAAGAGGGAGATGAGGAGAAGTACAGAGCCCCACACACTTGTCTGGGGATCGCGGTCAAATCCACTCCCCTCTACCTGAAACCCCCCCCCCCCCAACCACCACCAAAAATGCCTACTGGGAAGACTCATGTTTTAGTATGGTACACTCTCGAGTCAAGGCTGAGTCAAACATCGTCAACGTTCCTATTCTGCTCTGGACGAGAATAATGACATGTTGTAGATTAACAGCGAAAAAGGGAGGAGCTTCATTTCTGTTTCAGTTTAGGAAACAACTGAACAACTACCAGCTCCTACACTGTTCAAACTGGGTGCTGGCACATTTCATTGGACTTAGATTTAAGAGTAATATGGGTACAGTTTAACACAAGGCTGCAAAATTATAGCGTTCATATGTTTCTAAAATTAAAGTAAATACTTCTAAGTGATAAATTAAAGGTAGCGTACCCTCATTGGTCACTTCATTAGAAACACTTACCTTGAAGGTACACCTTGTTGATGTACAGTTAGAGACTATGAGCCACCTGCTGCCATGACCAATCTGTGTTTGCCATCCTCCAACCCTTCATCAGTGGCCAGTCTCTGACCACAACAACACTGGCTGGATATGTCTGGGTGACAAACCGCTCTCTGCTCAGCAGGGACACTGACGTGTGGAAAACCCCCAGCAACACTGCTGTGCCCGATACACTCGTACCGCAAGACACCCACTACTGTGCCACTACTGTGTCAGTGTTACTGCTGTGTCTGTGGTCTGTCAGCCAAATAATATCCAGTCAACAGTGGCCCTGTTGCAGGAAACTGACTCTGAATGAATGGGGTAGAAGGTGACTGACAACTTGTGTGTGGCCAACAGATAGGTGACAGTCTATAACTGTGCATCAATATTAGTATACCTATATGGTAAGTATAGTACATAAAGTGACCAGTGAGTGTAGGCCCAAGGTAGATGTCTTCTGATGATGTGGGCGATGAGTGTATAAGAATATTGAGTGTTTCCAATCCACACAGATGTTGTTTCTGATTTAACTAGGCAATTAATACCCATCATGTTTACAACAGTGTGTAAAAAGTCTGGACTGGGCCAGTCACCTATTATTCTGGTTACTATGGAGAGCAAAAAGATCTCAGTGAGACAGAAAGAGAGTTCACTGCCAGGGCTCGTGTGGCAGGAGCCAAAGTCTGCTCAACTGGACCTTTCATAAGAAAACCTGTTAATCAGCTGACTGGTCAAGTCCATCTGGGGGGAGTGAGCGAGTAGTTTCATCCAGAAGATTCCTTTGAGAACTTGACCAAAGGGAACACTATGACCAAGCAAGGAAGTCTTAATGCACACTCAGAATGAAGTGGTCCAAAGAACACAGGCAGTGGTCTGTCCGGCAAAAACAGGAAAACGTCAGATGCAGATGAGTCATCCTTCATTCTGCTCTCAGTAAGCAGATGAGCACGCGTGTGGTAATCACCACAAGACCTGAGTGTTTGTTTATCGCGCTGAAAGGTTCTAGTGGTTCTGTTCTGGTAAGAAACACACATTTTCCTGCCACGGTTTAGGTTCATTTAATAAGGTACACTCTGATAAACACAAGGCCACTCTGAGTGATCATCCCCATCCTGTGATGAAGCATTTCCAGCCTGATAGGAGTAGCCTCTCTCAGGATAACAGTGACTCATTCACATGGTACAAATGGTAAACACAGTGTACGCCGTGGTCATTTCTATCTGCCAATCTCATCCCAGCTAAACATTTACAAGAGATTCTGAGTGTTTCCTGAGCTGTCCAGCACCACCAACAAAACACCACATCATGACATTTCTGCATTCGAAATATTATATTGCATTCCTTCAGAATTCCAGAAACCTATAGCATTTATGTCAAAATGTACACAGTGACTACTAACACCACAGGCGGATGTTACATTCTCTTTTGAGACTGTCCTGTATTTAAGTCAATGGTGCAGGTCAACCAGCTTCATCCTGTCCACCTCACGTGACATCAGAGCCCACAGTGAAACAGCTCGGACATCCTACACCAGATTTGTCTAGCCTGGCCTATGCTGTCTGAATCTACAGTCAATGCACTCCGCACTATACAGCCAGCTGATGACTACCTCTCAGGGCTCTCAGGAAAGTGCCGCTATATGAAGTGAACAAAATCATACATTCCTAATGGACTTTTTCGGTCCTCCACGCTGAGCTCCATCTGAAGTGAGACCGTAGAACCCTGATGTTCAGAACAATCTTATTCTTGCAGAGTTGTCATGGGGGCCCGATGTAAAATAGTCCTGGGGGCGAAAAAGCCGCGCTATAGAGACTATACTGAGACTATACGGTTCAGCGTTGAATAGAAGCAGGTGATGCAGCCCACCCCTGCAGAGTGACTTTCCATTATTCCCCACTGTAATAGTTTTCACTGCTGCCCCAGCCTACCCCCTACTAAGCACAATCACATCTGAATACAGCATTTTCAGGGGCTGAAACTCCTTACTGGGGTCCCTATAGAAACAGCCAAGGAACTCAGCCAATCACCTCAGCAGAATAACTGACATCATACGAAGGGTGAAGGGGGAGGATCTGTGTGGAGCAATTAATAAAATCATTTTCCAGTCAGCAAAGGAGATAATGGTCTGGCATTTTCCAGTAAAGCCATGGTCAGGAGCCCCTCTGCCTTACCAGTCTACAGTTCTGCTGGGGCAGTTACAGAAAGAAATGCACAAGCTACCACAATGAGATGCAATAGCTCATTTCCACCACAAGGGGGCAATGTTAACAAAGCAGACAATTCATTACTGCAGAGTTGCCCATGCTGGAAGATTCAAGAGTATTTTGTGGGCACTTTGGTGCAACAATTTTTCAATGAATGATTAAACAAATGATACGAAACACGCATAATATTCAAACACACAAATATGTGATTCCAATATAACTTTGTTCTCCATTGCTAACACGCAAATCATTGCCTCATTGCTGAACAGAGGCATTTTTCAGAGCCGTGACCAACAGACAAGTAGATTTATCCCCTCTACATCACACTCATTCAGACCTTAAGCCTGAGCAGCAGTGTGAATTGTTTTCAATGAGGGAGCAACTCCATGTCAAATGTTTGTTTCTTAATGACCGTATCACCAGTGAGAGCTCTCAGAGTGCATTAAGTTTGCCTTCTCTCGGTGTGTAGAAAACATTATTAAAGATAGGAGAGGAGGAGGGCAAGACATTAGAGACAACAAATAAATAAGCAGGTATTAAAGACACAGTCTCTCTTGAGTAAGAGATATATTTACAGAATGGATCTCTTTATGGTGACCTGTATCTTGTTCTCTGCATTAACTCTTGACCTCTTGCCTACAGTCAGACCTCAGACAAAGGCTCCTGTTGGCTATAGGAAGGTATACATACAAGATAACAGACAAAAGCCATACAGATACTCTACACACACACATACACACACACACACGGAGCTCCCATTCACATGAACGTGACTGAGTGCTCCTCGTGTGCTGCAGAAACTGTTGGTATCTGAAGGTTGGTTCAGATTTAGCCCTGTCCTGTCTTTGACCTCCCCGTGTGGATGCAGTGCTGGGGGGGGGGGGTGGGGGGGGGTTTCGCCATATGAGCTGTTCCCTGACTGTCCCAGAAACGATTCACAGATACCACAGTAATATCTGAGCAATGTCTGTGTGAATGTGGGCGTGCGCGTGCGCGCGTGTGTGCGTACGTTGGCTGGCTTGCCTGCAGCTCTCAGTGTGTCTACGTGAGGGCAGGATTAAAGGAGTCTAGGGATGCTCAAGGCCTCTTTAACTCTGAGCAGCAGTGAGGTCACGACTGTTCATTACACCTCATCACACACAGCAGCAGCAGCAGCAGCACTCTCTCTCTCTCTCTCTCTCTCTGTCTCTCTTTCTCTCTCTCTCCATCTCCCTCTTTCTCTCAGGCTCAGTACGTCCCCTTCCTCTTCTTTCTATTCCACACATGCGCAGCCCAGTCTTTTCCTCCTCTCTGCATGTGTCACATACGCGCAGACGCACGCGCAGACGCACGCGTGTGCGCTCAGAGCGCTCTTTCTACCCCTCGTACACTCGTGTCTGTTTCGCTCCCATCTTTAGAATCATCTCTTCCTTGTGGAAAAACTCTGCCACAGGAAAAAAAAAACAAAAAACAAAAATAAAACAAAACAAAAAAAAACCCTCACCAAGACCGTGCAGTTAACACTGAAGACGCGACCATATTCTCTAACAGATAAAACATCACTTCGCAGATCAGCCACTGGCACAAAATGGACTATACACTAACAAACACACCCTCCTCCCACTCACACTCCCCCAGCCGCGTTATAAATAGCACTTCCGTGCATCGCACAAAGCCAACGCACTCTTCCACCTCACAATGGGATGCCAGGCGCAGAAACAAACAGGCGCTTTCAGGCCCCAGTCAGGGTCATGCCATTTCCTCTCGCTCATATTCATTTCTCCTCCTGTGTTCTACCTTATCACCGGCGCTGCCAAATGCCAGACCTGTCCATCACAGCCTCCAGCGCCAGTAACTATACCCGCACACTGCACTATCACACACACACACGCATACACGCACACACAAACAACTGAATCATAGGAGGGGCCAGGGCTATGTGTATGAGCATGTTTCCCAGTCTGTGTGAGAGGAGACACTGTGTAAGCATATATGAGGGTGTGTGTATGTGTGTCTACATGCCTAGAACAGAAGCAGCAGTGTTTCTTATAGAGACAAAAAAGAAAAAAGAAAAAAGAAAAAAAAAAAAGCTAGAGGAGTCAGTGTGCACACACGCACGCTCGCGCACACACACACACACACACACACACACACAAAACTCTATCTGATGGTTTATAAAGGGTGTGGACGAAAAACCTCCCCAGAGAACTGGATAGGTTACACAACTCAGACCTACAGTATGTGGATTCCAAATGATTAGTGTCACGGCACAAACATATGAAATGGCCCAGTATATTGTCACGCTTTGTTAGCCCAAGCATTTTTGGTGTTTTTTTTTTTTTTTTCCTTCTTTTTTTTTTCTTTGGAGGCGTACAGTTCAGCCATCTTAGACTCGCAGTGTCAAAATGTTTGCAGTGTTTGGTCTCTGTAATTGCTCAGTAAAATGAGTTTCAGTGTTGTTTTCCCCCATTTGATAAAGCCCATATTCCAGCGCTCTGGTGAGTGTCTTGAGAGCGGAGCAGTCTGGAGTGAGTAAAGCATGGAGCATGGAGGGATGCAGAGAGCACAGCAGAGCAAGGCAAGGCTTTATGACATGTGAGGGGAAGAGAGAGGAGCACAATGAGGCATGATGGGAGAGAAAACACAAGCTGCTCATCCAAAGCCACACTGGAAATTCCAATCTGGTAGAGAACATGGTGAAGAGCACAACACACACACACAGACACACACACAGGCACACACACACAGACAAACACACAGACACACACACAGGCACAGACAGACGCACACAAACACACACAAGCACACACAGTAACCCTCACACACACACACACACACACACACACACACACACACACAATCTCATTCAGTCCCTCTTCACTCCAATCTAAATCTATCTGAGAACTGCTGTGCAGTAAGAGTGTAGCAGCATCCACAGCTTTAGCACTGACAGTCTGATTGTCCACCTTTCTTTTCTCTTTTTCTCCTTCTCTTTCTCTCCCTCTCTCTCTCTCTCTCTCTGTGCCCTCTGAGGCTTACTGCACACGCTCTTCTCGCGCTGTCAATTTACCACTGTAAATAAATCAATACGAGATGTTTCGACGCCGAGCTGATCAGCCAGC
>NC_044499.1:12276263-12278763 GCF_902362185.1 Chanos chanos
TTCACTCTGTGCGTGTCCACACACACACACACACACACACACACACAGAGAGAGAGAGAGAGACAGAGGGAGAGAGGTGAAAGCCCAGGCGGTGGCAGGCCTTGTAGCCTTTCATTAGGCCAGAGACAGCCCCACAGGGAGAATACTATGTCACAGACCTCCGTGAAACAAAAGCAACGAGGGGACAGGAACGGCTGCCAAGACTGCGCTGCTAATTGGAGATAATTAATGCCATTAATTAGGCACTGTAAGGGGGTAGTGAGGGGGAGGGGGGAGAGCCGCGCTACAGAAATGGCAGGAAGATAGAGGCAGGATCGTGACGAGATTGGACAGGTGATGCTTCCTTACTGATGTTTCCTTAATATGTTTCCAGTCCTGGTTAACTGACATAACGGTCAAACGCGTTCACTGGGACGGCAGAACCCCGCTCAGTCTCCTTTAATACCGGGCACAATCCCAAGTCCTTAAAGTGAACCTCTGCGTACGCTGCAGGCCTTTTCAAGTTCTTAAACAAGAGGCTGGCTCTGTATGAGTACTAGTCAATTATCTTAATGCCTACAACTCCTGAGAAATCTAGATATTAGACACAGATTTTATGAATAATGTTGGACAAAAATACAGAGAAACATCTGTGTCGAACGCGGTGTGCAGACAAGACGTGGGCAGTTTTAACAGATCTCTAAATCCGTCAGTGACAGGGTTGAGGTTCACAGCCTCCATACTCCACCATTTAAGTCAACTATTGATAAGCGCTCAAAGCCATCACTGTTCAGCACCAACCTCGTAACTGTCTGTTGCTCACAGAGGAGGAGCTGGAGGACACTATGATAATGTTCTGCTCCAGTGTTTATGCTACTGACTGTCAGCTGTACGACCATGCAATAAAAGCACCACTTGCCTCTGAGTGATGGGCAAAGCCGTCTGAGCTGACGTGAAAACAATTAAAGCTTTCTGTTCTCTCTCTCTCTCTCTCTCTTTCTCTCTCTCTCTTTCTCTCATCTCTATCGCACAACTGGGCTACAAGAAAACCAACAATCATTTCAGATGTCAAAAAAAAACACGCCAGCTCGTCCCCCTTTTGATAACACCCACATTTGTCTCAAAGAGACGATCGATTCAATCTGAAAACGGACATTTTGAGTATTGAGATGCAAATACAGGAACGGAGACAGTATTCAACATTTTCAGACGATACGTCATTTTCTAATTTTTGTTGAACTTTAGGCCAACGCAGCGCAAATCCCCAAAACCTTTAGTCTAGGCCAAAAAGCCTGCTGTCGAATTCCATTCAGTCTTTTGTTTTAAAACGTTAGCGACGGCATCTGCAAATCCAGAACAAGAAAAACTACAATTCTAATATATACAGCGCGGGGTGTTTGGGCAAAAAACGAATGATTTAATTAAAGTGATAAGGTACAGGCTATATCTCAACGATTCCAAAAAAATGCCCAGTCAGACGTAGTTCACTCTAATTTTCCTTACTCAGACAAACACTGCGAGCATAGATGGGGATTCTTAGGCGGGTTGCCGTCCTCAGACTTGGCCGGAAGATTCAGATAATAAAAACCACTGCTAGGGTAAGACTTCCCCGTGGGGTATGTTAAAAATGAAAAGAATTTCTGTCTAGAGTGGTACAGAACTTTCCTACCTCCTTGTCTCACCCCTCTCTGTCGTCTGTCTTTCTGTTTCTCTCTCCCGTCTTCTGCGGAGAGTTATAGTTCAGCTACATGAGAGAAAGTGCATTTGGGAGGAAATCTGTTATTAGCCACAAACATGATGAATTAACTGCACCGTCACGACAGCGGCTGATCACTGAGGATACACACAGACTCTGACGTATAGCGCGTGTATGCTCGGCCAGGCCGGCCTCAGAGGAGAAGAAAAAGGACCAGGATGCTCTCACGTCGAGTTGGTCTAACGAGACACACAGCGAGCAAGAGGGCGGGCCTTGCCCGAACCCGGATACGACAACTGGAACACGACTTTACGATCCGCCCTTTCACTGCGTCCATCACGACGCATTCCATTTCAAATGAACTTTGCCTTAAAAACTATCGCGTTTGAATAAGGGCCAATCAAAACCCGACGTGAAATGGGTCACCAAAGTTGTAAAAGGCTACAGAGTAGTATCTTTCAGGTGTCTCGACGTTCTTGTTCTCTAAAGAACTAAATCAACAGCTAATATGATCATTCAGTAAAGGCGAGAAGCCAGAATCTGAGGAACAAACAGCTTTGGGGCTATGACATAAACAGATCACACCTTGGTGATCTGGCCACAACCAAGCAGCAAACTGTAACTCAGCACAGAGAGCAACAGGGGGCAGTCTCTGCATCCATTTTTTACAAAGCTCAACTGCTCTTCATTTTCAGGTGATCCTCTGGCAAGCATCTACGGGGGGGGGGGGGGGCAATAGGCCTACTTATTGTGCAAACAAGCATTTAACTTTTCACTCGTCAGTAATGTTCATAAATGCAACTGATACATCTTAGGGAAACCTGA